>NW_026555345.1:4085055-4219029 GCF_029017545.1 Prosopis cineraria | reverse complement strand
TTTGAAATCAGTCACATAGTCCCACCAAACCCAAGGCTTTTTGGATTCATTTGCCACTTTGAAGACACATAACTTCCTTAAATTCTCAATAACCACATCTTTCCCATCATAACCCGTGCTGAAGTCCTGCTCTGGATCAGGGGCACAATATCTTCCATGATTTATGCACTGGGACTTGCACTGCTTACTAAAGTGAATGCCTGGGACAGTACCAAGTTATATAATGCGGTGTAAACTGAGTGTAACCACCCTTCTCTAGTATCTGTGCTGCACCCTTGAAATCCTTAACAAATTCCATCAACATATCACATTTAACCCCGCACTCATCATTGCTGTTGGTCCACAGTTCATATTCCACACGATCATCTGGATGGGGTACAGCCTCTCTCCAATCAAGATTCACATTAACCATCTCTCCACTACTTATGGCTTTCTTTAGTCTTTCACCAAAACTTTTTTCAATGAGAGCAGAGGGTATTGTTATGTTCTCTATGTATTTGCAGATGACACATCCTCTTCGGTGTGTCCATAGTTATTAAAAGGGTTCCTCAACATCATCCGCAACAAGAACTGCAGAAGCTCCTGCCTTCTGAGCATTCCAGACTTTCAGAGCAAAGAAGCAATCTGAAAGGAACACATAAAATCACTATTAATACACCCGCAAAAGAACGCTTTAAGATTTAATGACTGTACAGCGTGCTACTCAAGACTTTGACAGGAAAAAGATAATTAGAACCAAATAGAACAACTCATGACCGACTAATTAGAGTACAATCAATAAAATTAGTCATACTAATTATATTAATTTTTTTTAAAAAAAAGCAAATAACAGATCCGAAATTTTAGGCGTTCAATTATCATATAAAATCTAAATTCTGAAGGCATGCCTTTACGCACCAAATCACTCACTCCAAATGAACTCAAAAGAGCCCCAAAATGTTTTTTTTATTTTAATCTTTTGGGTTCAATTAAACAATAGAGCATCCAACGAGTTAATGCAACTACATTAAAGTAAAATTGTTTAGTGAACAAAATCTTGTCTGAACAAAACAAAACAAAAACAAACAAACAAAACTACCCGGGCACGGAAAAAAATACAACCAACGTAATCCTATATAGCATAAATGCAACATGAACTATTAAAAGCAAACCAAGAGAACTACCCCTGACAAACAAACTAAATTTTGCATATTAACAAACATAATAATCAATTTAGTGAGAAGGGAGCATCTGAAAAAGCGAGCCGAGCTACAAAACTCATAACTACTATCGATAAAACCCAAAAAGCAAAAGGATTAATTTAATCTCAATCCTCAACAGAATGCAAATTCATCAAGTACTTACTTCCACGATCGAGTAAAAGGATTGTGGGAAGAGCTCCAGGTTTCGATTTAAATGAAAGCCCAAAGTCATCGAATTCTTTACAAGCCTTCTGGTTATCCTTAGGGTAAACAACAGTCCCAGCCATGCTACCTCCATACTGAGGAATCCCGAAGTTCCCGATCGCACTGTCATATGTACCTTTGATTTTGTCCGGCGAGGTCACCCTCAAGCTGTTCTTCTCCACAACGAATCTTGCCATTGACGATGGGAAGAAGGACAGTAACAGAAACCCTAGAAAAAGCCTCAGCAATGACCTCCTAAGCTTCATCTTTAAACCCCGGAAAATATCAGGGTTTCCAAATGGGGTAGCTTCGAAAATCAACAAGAACACGAATTATTCCTTTTCTCTCTCTCTACCACTCTCTTGTTCTCCGTAGTTCCTAGTTCTTCAATTTCGCTGCTCCCCAAAGGGAAAAAGGTGAGACTGTTATTGTTACAGCCAAACAGCAAACAAGTCTCGTTGTGTTGGCAGAGGAAGCCGTGGAAACTTGGAAACGCAGGCGTCACTCTTGTGACTCTAGTCATGTGCGAGACGAATACCACACACTCTTATTTCTTAATTAGGAGTAGTTTGATTTGATAAGCTTATCTAATTAAAAAAAAATTAAACTTGATTATTAAATCTTTTGCAGTAATTAGAAGAAGACATAATAAGACTTGCCTTTAATGTTGGCCAAAAAAAAAAAGGACTTGCCTTTGACAATTCAGTACTAACTTTGAATATAAATTGTCAATGTTAAGATTAGATTGAGAGATGATTTTTTAACACTTGGTTATAATTTTAAAATTTATAGCCAAGCGCAAATTAATAAGCTTCTCACCACCATTGTAAGTTTAATTGTCCTAATGATATCGTTACTTGCCTCATTTGAGAAGAACATTTTCATGCTCTATGTCAACTTATTTGTGTGCGTGCGTCGATGTGTGTCTCCCTTAATTTTAACTAAATCATAACCTTACTCTACCAAAAAAATTTTAATGAAAACTTAATCATATCATTACTCCATAAAATTTTCAATAAAAAATGTCTCACCCAATGTTTGAGGGTTAGATTTTTTTTTTTATTTGGTTTGCACGTTGATTCATTATAAATTTAATTAAGGTATCTAAACCTAGCTCAAGAAGTGTGAGAATTTGGTAATGTATTACTAGTGGTCCATGGACTGTAATCTAATAAATTTAAGATGTCTAAATATAATAATACAAATGATCAAACATTTCATACATTCTTCTTGATTTTAATTTCAAATGACAGACAATGTATGCAAATTTTAAATTCTAAATATAATATATTGATTAGTTTAATTTCAATCGAACCATGCAAAATCAATCATATTATTTGGAGAGAAAAAAAAACAATAAGGTAATCTTTTTTTTTTAATGAAGAATTCTTTCATTGCAAATTAACTTGATTGATTGAGTTATACAAACAAAACGACAAACACAAATAATTATGCGCTCTGATGATGCCAAAAGAAGGACAAAAATATTTTAGTATTTTAAAAGGAATAAAACTCTTCATTTTTTCCTCCTAAACGACCATCAGATGTTGCGAAAGTAAGCTAACAATCCAATAAAAGAGAACGCCAGAATCAAATAAATGACAACAAAATATGGTCCAGTGATTTTATTATCCAGCTTATAAGATTTTATGTAGAAATATAGAACACAGATATTTATATCATTTATATTTATATTATTCTAACTGGATGTGGACCTGTATAATTCGTATAGAGTTTTCAAAAATTATGGATAATATGTTATTAAAGATAATTTAAAAAATAATAGGACAAATAATGTGAAATAAGTTGAGCTGAATATAAATTAAACATATCAAATCAAAATATTATTTATATACTCTGCCTATATAAAGAGTAGATTATGCAACATGTAAGTCAATGAAATGCACGTAGGAAACGTTCATGATGGGAATGGAGAGTGGAGAGTAGAGACTCTGATCTTAAACAGTTTTTTTAAAAAGTAATCTTATTCAGGCAACACGTTGTTTGTGCCAAATTAGCTAACAAATAGCCATTTGACAAGTGTCCGCAGTGACTCACTCGAACCAATCCTGTGTTGCTACCACGTTCAAGCCAAAAATATCAAGGACGAGGACTGCAGCATTCTCTTTTTCTCGGCCAGTATCCTCCTCTATTCCCTGCGTGTTTTTTTTTTTTTTTTTTTTAAGAGCACCCAACCTTAATTCTTTCAGACTTGCCTCAACTCGAGTCGAAAGGATTTTAATAGGAGATAGATTAATTCAAATTGAGTCAAGATGTGATTCTTTTGAGTGGAGATTTTATATTATCAATATGTTACTATTGTATTCTTATGACTCAAACTTGAAATCCTTGCTTGAGAGGGCATAATTTTTTTTTTTTTTAACTTGTTAAACAAAGTGTTGGGAAATTTAGACTGGCATCATCTACCTTATTTGTATATAGTATATCTGAATGCAATGAGAAAACAATTTTAAGCGTACAGAAATTAAGATTTGTGTTATCATTTTGTAATACCCCTTCTATCTCTAATTGTGAGACTTGGTCAGAGACACCACAACTGATCTAAAATTTAGGTCTTATAAGTAGGAATGGAGAGTAATATGGCATTGTTTATAACATTTTTAAGATAAAATATCAAGAGTCGTGTGTGTGTAATTTGTTTTTTTTTTAATTACTCTACTTTCTACTATTTTGTATAAGACACTCTTAATATCTTCATTGAAATTGAGAAGAGGCCTAGAACTCCTTACTTTTCCATGAAAATAACAAGTTTTTGATTTTTATGAATGAATGACATCCATCTTTTGAAAAATTCAGGAGCCTAATTTAAAATCATGAGTTAATACTCTTTCTATTTCAATTTATAAAATTTTTTTAAAACTAATTTATACTCCCTCCATTTAAAAATGTAAGTTATTTTTAACCGAATCTCATCTCTCAATAAAGTAATTGTCTACTTTCAAAACTAACCCTACCTTTCATGGTTACCCTTATTAAACATCCTATAATAATTAAAGTCACTTATCGATAGGGATATTTTAAAAAAAAATAATGATTATACCTCAAAAAATTAAAAATATTTTATATTTTTTAATATCAAACTCTTTAAAAAATATTTTATATTTTTAAATGGAGGGAGTATATCTCAATGAAATTCATCAAATATAATTTATAATATTAAGTTTTTTATAAACTTTAAAAAATACCTTTCATTAATAAAAGAGTGAGAAGAAAACATATTTAAGAAGTGAAATAATAAAAGATAATATTAAAATAATTATCCACTCTAGTCAATTCCCATGTACTCTCTCTAGTGCTATTTATAAGGTAGAAAGAGAAGAATTTTTTTGATCTTATTTATAAATTATGTTATTAATTTTTATTATAATTTTTTTAATCCTTTGTTTAATGTTAGAGAGAGAAAATATATTAATGAATTTTGTGTATTTAATAGAGACAAAGTTAAAAACTTATTAAATTTTAAGATAGAGTAATGAATTTTAAAGTTTTTTTTTATACAGGTAAAAACATGTTAGAAGTGACTTATAAATAAAATTAAAATGAGAGATTATGAGGCTGTTTGAAACTATTTTTATTTTATTATTTTAAGAATTGATATTTTATAAAACATGTTCTGAAAATAAAAAAAATAAAAATAAATTTTTTCTTATTCTTTCTTGTTTTTCAGAACAATAATCACATAACACCTAAAAATTATTTTTATTTTTCTATTCTTCAGAATAATATTTTTTTATTTGTTAAAATACTTTTTAAAATCACATTATCAAATAATTTTTTTTATTCTCATATTTTGAAAAATAAAAAACTATTTTTAAAATAGATTTTTATTTGATCTCTACTTGTTGGGTCAGCCGCTCAAACTTTCCAAGGAAAAAACAAAAACATCATCCAAGTGAGGAAAGAGAATGGAAGATAAAATAAAATAATGAGAAGCATGAATCACGTGGGGCTACGAGAGGAGGGTGAAGTGGTCCAAAGAATTAAAGAACAGTGTCCTCATTTATATTTGTCGGTTAGCACATCAAAGGTTTGTGTAGCGATAAGCCTTGCTTCGAGAGCCACAATGCCTTCTCTCGCATTTATTAAAGGGAAGATGATTAATAGAATAAGAGTTCTACTCCACAATTTAACACTTCAAATTATTACAGTTTTAATTAAAAATCACTGTCCTTAATTATAACTTAACAAATTCCTATTTATTAAAAATAGTCTCTTTGGAGCCATAAAAAAAAGTTTTTTTTGTTGGCCAAACCATCAAAAACCCATTGACAAATCGGAAGAATGGTACATCCCTTTTTTTCCCCTCCATTTCCTTTTTCTCTTTTTATCACTAATAATAGAATCATTGAGATTATTTTTTGATAAAATTATTATTAGTTTATATAAAATATTACAGTTTTAAATTATTTAGATCAAATTTTAATAGTTTAAAATTTATTTCTTTATCTTTATATAAGATTAAAATGATAACTTTATTAAATATTATATCAGAACTATTAAAACTTTGATAGAATAATGATGAGAAGAAAATGAGAGAAGTGGAGAATAGAGGTAAATAAGACACCCTCTCCTTGACAAATCAATGGCAAGAGCATTTAATTTTGGTAAAAAGAAATTTTTTTAATAACATTTAAACGTCATAGTCTTTAATTAAAATTTCTATAATTTCTTATGCAATTATTATTTGTTATTTTTCCTCCCCAAACACTTCCTTAACTTATTATTACCTCCGATATATTTATAAGAAATAATATTAAATGTTTTTCAGAAAAGTACTTGTATGAGTGAATTGCGAGTAGCATTCCACGTGCACAGATATGCCAAACGCCTCAATCAAGATGTTGTGTGGATTCTAATATCCTTAATATCAATTCTCTTGAATTACTGAGACTAAACCACTAAATGGGGCTTAGTTCACTAAGAAATCAAGTTACATTAAAAGAGCAAGAGTGAGTACAAAGCTACGTCAACAAAAATATAAATGGTGTAAGGGCTAGAGCTAAACCCAAACACATCTAAGTTATAATAATGCAAGTATTAAGAATAAGGCTCAGTTTGATATAAAGAAATTCTCAATATGGAAATGAAATTAAAACAAATTCATGATGTAAGTTTGTTTGGTATTATAAATTTGAAATTCTTTAGAATCTCAATTCTAACAAAATAGCTAAAATCTAATTTCATCTAAAGCATGATGGAATCAATTTAAAATAAACACTTTTACCCTAGTCATCATTAATCTCCTTCACCCTTATCCATCATCGATCCCTCCTCCATCTTCTCCCACCTTCAACTTCTCTTGTCACTTATGTTGACTTTTTTAAACTAGTTAGACTTCATTGCTGGCAATGACCAACACCCATTATGAAAAATCTTCGATGATTTATGAGCTTCTCACAATCATTGTAGGTTTGATTATAGATCTAGACAGAAAATCTTGAATATGATGGTAGTTTGTGGTGTGGGTTGAAGGAAATTTGACTGAAAGTTTGGTTACAATAGGTGATTGTGAAAAAAATTTGGCCAAAAGTGTGCTACAACAGGTTTGGTCATTACCAATGGGTTGCTAGGATAGAGATGAGTTTCTTTTTAATTTTGAAAAGGATACTTTGCTATTTCTTATTTTAAGTATATATATTTTATTAAAATTATATTAAGATTTCATCTTTATGCCAAACAAATTTTTAAAACTCTATTTTTTTTTCAATTTTAATTTTAATTCTATTAAAAATATTTCTATCATATCAAATAAGGGCTAAATTGATTGTCTAAAATGTTTGGTTTGGTTGGATGCTTTTTTGACCGTCTTCCTCCATTTATTTTAGGCCGAACATCCTCCTCCATTTTAATAGAAAAGGAGTTACACCATTTTGAATTTATTATCATATCATTCTTGTCATTACATGGGGAGGTTGTTCCCCTTTATTGGTCTTCGAGACGCTCCGCTAAAATTGAGCACATAGGCTAGGGGTTACTCTTGGAGAACATGAAGGCAATATATTGTGTTTTTTATTGCACACACATATCTTCATATCAAAGACAGTTTTATTTGAGATATGATATTAAATAAGTATCTCTCTTAACAAAATTTGAAATTCAATTTACTATATATTATGAGATATTAGCTCATTCAATTTACTATATATTATGAGATATTAGCTCATTGTAATAGATTCAATTCCAATTGACGGCAACACATCATGTTATTTAAATATCGCTACTTCTCATCAGTTATTGGGCTTTAACATTCTTGAGTCATATATTTGCTCTTCCTTACAAGGCCAAGATCTGTCTATAATTTTTTAATCTGGAAAATAATTGATATGATTTATTTAAATTTTAAGTTAAAATTAAATCACATCAATTATTTTCAAGATTAAAAAAAATCATAGCTTCACTGTAGAAATCGTAATTCAAGAAATAATTTAAATAAATCATATCAATTATTTTCAAGATTAAAAAAAAAATCATAGCTTCACTGTAGAAATTGTAATTCAAGAAATTGGACCTTAGGTTTTAGCTCCAGCACAATGGGAGGGGGCCAAGAAGCTCCAGAACAATGAACCTGGAATAGATCATTTAAAAAAAATCCAAAAATATTCTTTTTGGTAAAAACTGGAAAATCATTACCCAATCAAAATGTTACAACACCATAAGGGTCTAACTTCTTTAATCATCTTCCACCCCTTGGCAAAAAGAGGAAGAATGTCCATCGATACAAAAAATTCCATAAAAATGTCTAAAAATTGTGCATCAACATTTGAGCTTAAGAACAACCTAATCTTGATTGTTGTCCCAACGAAAAAGGCTATTGCATACCATTGCTCACAAGAAATTTCATTTCTAGTTGCATCACTATCACTGTCATTGTCACCATTACGTTTATGACATAAATATAGTATCATGTACATAAATCAAAAATTATTTTGATCTTATCATTGAGCTTTGAGCATTGAGCACATAAGAATACGGTCATGCCACTTGACAAAGTTATAAATCCATAAAAAAAATTGTCTGGATAATATTTATAAATACCATCCAGGCAATATCACAATCTGTTTCATAAAACCCACCAACATATGGTTCACCATGCCATACTTACTGAAAATATAAAAAGATACAACAGGATATTTCATCCTTTTATTAAGAATCACCATTCTGAAACATCGAGGTGAAAAACCAGAGACGCTCTTCATAAGAAGTGCACTGCTTGGCTTCGCATATTATATTTATAGCTATAACACGTTCATCGAGACCTTGGTATTGCACGTAAAGGAAGACCCTTGTCTACATGAAGTGTCAACATAACATGGTAGGTCACATTCCTCGTTTCATCGTCCAATTTGAATCTGAAAAACCTAAGAAGAGCCATTGATACTATTTTCATCTGCCTGTAAGCGAAGTCCTTCCCCAAGCACATTCGAGGTCCGGCCTGCAAATGATCATAGCATTAGCAATTATTGGTGTGCCAGAATGAGTCAAAATTTTCAGCAATGAAGAAAATGGAAGAAGAAAAATGATACAAACATGGAAAGAAATAAACTTGAATGGAGATTCAGGTTTGAAAACCCCGTCTTTGAGCCATCGTTCGGGGCAAAATTCCTCAGCATCCTCGCCCCAGATGTATGGCATGCGACCCATAGCATAGGACATGTAGTACACTCCATCACCCTTTTTCACAGCATAGCCATCAGGGAGGACGTCATCTTCTTCTGCTGTCCTCCCATCCTTGAGTTAAAATCAAACATAAGTAGTCAGATACAGCACAATGCACATCAAACAAATTACAAAAGCAAGTTTGTATCACAATGCTGTTTAAACAAAGTATGATCACAAGTCAGGTTTACACAGCAATAGGAATGTGTGTTGGGCTTCAGGATCAAATTTTTTCAGAAGTTAACAAAACTATGGTCTGTAGCATACAGCCCATTATCAGCCTTCATAATGACCTGTGAGAAGGGGGTATACATGAAAGTCAAGTACCCGGGAGCTCATCATGAAATATAGGATTGTGATTTTGATCAATCACTAACTGGCTTGCCCATCAAGCATGCCAGGACAATTTCAGTGCTAGGATCTTGAATGACCCACCACTTGGTTGCAGAGATCTCCTATCTAAGTATGGCAATTTACTTTACAGCTTAATGTCACGGGACCAGTCTTTCGACCTATGCAGCACTTAAACTTTTATTGAAAGATGCTAAGTAAACCTAATTTATTGAAAAGGAGGATAGTTGGCAAAATTAAGAGATGGAAATCTTGAAAGCAAAGAATAAATGAGAGAGCTTGGAGAATGTGAGAGTCGTATTGCTTCAAAAACTCAAGGATCTCAAAGATGATATCAAAGATGGTTACAAATGAGGAGGATGAAGATATTTATAAACTTTCCTTTGTATCTAGAATGTGGCCACTTCCTTAATGGACAGTGGAGATTAATTTGATCCTACGGTTATTGTTATCTCCCTAGAATTCTCTACAAAATATTTTACAGCAAACATCTAGACTTTTATAAGGAGTTCTCTAGAATCTTTCCAAGGCATTTAAGCTAGAGCTAGCTAGATTTCTCTAGAGTTGTCTTGCACACTCTAGCTTTTTCAAGGTTATTCAAGAGTCTTCTAGATCATCCTAGCCTCTTGAAAATTCACAACATGTGACATTCTCCCCCACTTAATTTCATGACGCCCTTGTCACTCCTTCCTCCTTGTAATGTTGAATTTGGTCGGTGAATTGTTACAAGAGCTCTTCACGTTCCCAACTCACTTGACTAAGTACTCAATATAGTTGGGAACTCCTCTTTTTCAAATTACCTTGTCAGCAAGGATTTCTTCTATTTCCTTATCGTTCTCAATGACAACTGCTGTGGGTGCTCTCTTGAAGATACTTTAAGATGGAGCCTCTTTATACTCATAATATTTCTTCAAGAGACTAACATGAATGACAAAATGAATCTTAAAATTAAGAGGAAGTTGTACCTAGCATGCAACCTTTCTCACACATTTGACAATGGAAAAAAGGTCCTTCACATTTTTTAACTAAGCCTTTGTGCATCTTGTGCAGAGACTTGAATTGATTTTGTAGTAACTTCACCATTACCAAGTCTTCAACTTGAAATTTAGTGGGACACCACTTTTTGTCCACCCACTTCTTCATCCTTTAGGAGGCTTTATCCAAGCTCACTCGAGTGATGTCTACTTCTTGCCATTCCTTGGCAAACTTATATGTGGTTGGATTGTCGCCCTTATATAGAGTGGCAAGTGTACTAGAGGTTAGAGGTTGTTGTTCAGTAATTATTTCAAATGGGCTCTTATCTGTCTACTCGCTTCATTGCAAGTTATAAGAAAATTGAGCCACATTGAGCAATTTAACCCAATCTCATTAATGGGTGCTCACATAATGTCAAAGGTAAAGCTCTAGCAAAACGTTTATCTGCTTTGTTTGTTTGTCATTCTAAGGATGAAAGCTTGTTGAAAAGTTCAAGTTTGTCCCCAAAAGCTTAAAGAGTTCCCTCCAGAATTTCCCAGCAAGCCGAAGATCTTGATCATTGACAACACTTCGTGGAATCCCCGACAGTTTCACAACATGCTTGAAGAATAAGCATGCTGCTTCGTCAACCTTGCAATTTGTAGGGGGTCAGTATAAAGGTAGCACATTTGTTGAATCAATCAACCACCACTATGATGCTTCCATACCTTTCGTGCTCAGGGAAAGCAACAATAAAGTCCATTAAAACACTCTCCCATGGTCACTCAGCAACTGAAAGAGGTTTGAGTAAACAAGCAGAATGTTGTTCTAACTTATCTTATACTAGGAATGTCCTCATATATGTTTCGACATCATCTTACATATATGGCCAATAAAACTAATTTTGCATGAGAGCAAGTGTTTAGATCATACCTAAATGTTCAGCCTACTGCGAATCATGACATTCCTTAAACACTTCTCTGCTAAAATTGCCTTATTTTGGCACATAGACTTTAGTCCCCAGGGGCATAGAGTATCCCATCATTCACCGAGAGCTTTCGAGTCTTGCCTTCATTAGCAAGCTTCAACAAGTCACTTGCTGTAGAGTCTTGAGATATACTTTCTTTAATTCAGCTAAGAAAGTCGTTCTGGGACATACTTGTTGTGAGAATAGCTAATTCGGCCTTTTTATGTAATACATCAGCCATCACATTCGCTTTACTTGGCTTATACTCTAGCCTGTAATCAAACTCAACAAGGAAGTCTTGCCAACGAGCTTATTTTGAATTGAGTTTCTCCTATGTTTAGAAGTAGCTTGTAGCAATATTATCAGTCATTATGATGAACTAACTATCAAGCAAGTATTGACACCAGGTTCGAAGGCAATGAATGATCACAGTCATTTTTTTCTCTTTAGACCATTTAGCACCTCACTGTTTCATTTAACTTACAACTCTTGTAGGCAATGGTATGTCCTTCCTGCATCAACACACCCCCTATGGCAAAATTTGACGCATTCATGTGCACCTAAAAAAGCTTAGCATAGTCAGGCAATGGCATGACATGTTCTTGCACAACCAACTGCTTTAGTCTTTCAAAAGCATCCTGACAGTCTTGTGACCAATGCCAAGATACATTCTTCTTGAGTAGGTCTGTTAATGGAGTAGCAATAATTGAATAGCCCTTAATAAACCAACGATGGTAGTTCACTAGGCCAAGGAATGATCTTAGCTCAAGGATATAGGAGTTGTCTCCTTAACCCACCAAGTTTTAGGAGCAACATACGATAGGGTGCCAAGGCAAGCAATTTGGCACCAGACTCCAACTTAATATGGCCACCATAGACTTAGCTTCAGAAATAGGAAAGGTGTATGTTTTGCAGAAGAAAGCAAGTCCCAACATAACCTTCAAATCAACCATAAGGACTATGGTGAAGTTTAGCATACCTTGCCAATCTCCAACTTTCATCTTTACATCCTTAGCAATACCAAGAATTGGTTTTGTTGGAGAGTTTGCCTTCTTCAGCCTCAATGAAGTTGTGAGTTGCTCTAGTATCTAGCATGGCAAGAGCAGGCTTACCTTCAATGGCAAGATTAGCATAGAGTAGATTCTTCTTGTCCTCCTTAGTTGGGGAGAAGAGTCTAGATAGTGCATTCAAGTGTTACAAAGAACCAAGGTCAGCATGCTGCTCCTCATCTAGTCTTTCCCTCATTTCTACAACCAAGACATTCGTAGCCTTACTGCTGGGATAGTTGTGAGTCTAGTATGGACCATCACATATAAAACATGGGTTTAGTGACTTTGAGAGATCTTGGTTGAGGATGGCTTATCCTACTTAGAACTACCATTAAAGAGTTTATGGTTACCACTATCCTTACAATCGTGAGCCTCCAACTTTATCCCCCTTACTTTTTCCAAGATTGGGCTTCTTGATCAACGACTCAGCAATTGCAATGGCTCCATCTCGAGTTTGCACTTTGCGCCTGTCAAGCTCTACTTTAGCCCCGTCTTTAAGTCCATCCATAAAGTGGAATAGAGCCTCCTTATGGAACAAGTCTTCGATCTCTACCATGATGATAGTAAACTCTTTCATATAATCAAGAATATTACCAATTTGTCTCAATCTATGAAGCTTACCTCTAGCCTTCATTTTTGCATTGTGGGGAACAAAGTGTTTACGGAGTTCTAACTTGAGCTACTCCCAAGTGTTAAGAGTGCAAATGTCCTTCTCTCTTTCAGCATGCTTTTTATGCCTCCATAGTTGGACTGCATTCAGCAAGAAAGTTGAAGCATTGTTAATCCTGATCAAGTCATTAATTACTCTTGTGGCCTCGAAGTATTGTTCTAAGCCAAAGAGAAAGTTCTCCACAACTATTACCATTATACATCTCTAGTTTAGGCACTTTCGAATCTTGAACAAAGGTGTTCGAAGTACTACCACTTATAGGGCTACCTATGCAACGATGACATTCTCATCTATCTGAAAGTGTAGACTACGCAACTCATCCTCCACGTACTTGTGAAGGTTAGCAAGATTTTGAGTAAGAAAACGAAGATCTTTCCCAAACTTGCGGCCAATTTCTTCAACCATTGTCTCGGCAGCATATGTTACCTCAGTATCCTCTCGGATGAGATTACTGAGTTGATCATCAAGCTCCCTCACACTAGTTCTCACATTCTCTATGTGAATTTCCAAGCTATAACACGAGGTTCAAGAGACTCACCTGCTAGACCTTTACTCCTGCTTCGCTTGAACATAGTTTGAACATACTTCTCTTGTACACGAGCTAGCTCTTGCGTCTCCATGCCAACAACGTTTCCTTCCTCAGATGCCATCATACAACACCTTCCTCCAAGAACAAAATTAAACCGTGCTTTAATACCAACTGTCAAGACGCTAGTTTTTCAACCCATCTGGCACTTAAACCTTCTTTGTTTGAAAATCCTAAGTACTCTTGATTTGTTGAGAAGGAGGATGTTTAGCAAAGTTGAGGGATGGAAATCTTGAGAGCAAAGGCTAAATGAGAGAACTTGGGAAATGTGAAAGTTGTATTGCTTCAAGAACTCAAGAATCTCAAGAATGATCTCAAGGATGATTACAAATGGGGAAGGTGGAGGTATTTATAGACCTCCCATTGTATCTAGAATATTCTAACCTCCTTAATGGACGGTGAAAATTGATTTGATCCTATGGTTATCGTTATCTCTCTAGAATTCTCTGCAAGATATTTTATAACAAATATCTAGATATTCACAAGGAGTTCTCTAGAATCTTTCCAAGGCATTTAAGCCAGTGTTATCTAGATTTCTTTAGAGTTGTCTTGCACGCTCTAACTTTTTCAAGGCTATTCAAGAGTTTTCTAAAGGATTCCAGACCATGCTAACCTCTTGAAAATTCATGGAATGTGACATTAAAGAGATGATACAGAAACAGCTCATTCCACAAGCGCAGAGATGATACAGAAACAGCTCATTCCACAAGGGCATATTTTTCAAGAAGTTATCTAAAATGGGCTGTTTCAGCAATTTCCCTCATACAGAAATCAAATCAGTTAGTGCATCTGACATAGTTAACAAATACAAAGCACAAACTGCATTAGTAACCTCTGATAAAACGTGGCATGAAACATGAACAACGGCAGTTATTTAATACAGTCTAGGATATAAAACATAAAATAGCTTTGAAAATGAAACTGCAGGATAAATCCTCAAGTAATATGGGTGAGATGTTATTATGCAATTCCAAATTTACATAAAAACAATTAGTTTTATAGAACTTACAACTGGAACAGCAGGGTACAACCTTAAGGTCTCTGTCAGTGTCGCATGAAGATAATGCATTTTCTCAAGGGTATCTTCTGTTATATTGGCCACAAACTCATCAATGTTGGGTTTACCTTCCTGCGTGCGAGTGGCTTCTATCACTTCTTGTGCAACCTTCTCTTGGATGAGAGGGTGCTTGCAGAGCATGTAGAAGAACCATGATAGAGTGTTTCCAGTTGTGTCTTTGCCTGCAATCATGAAGTTCAGAATTATATCCCTTAGATACTGATCATTCATTGTTGGGTCCTTCTTGCTCTCCATCAGAAACCTCGAGAGTATGTCCTCTTTATCAATCTGAAAACCTCCCAAAAAAGTTTCAAATATAATCATCAGTTCAGAGAACTCTCAATAACAACACCTAAGAAAACTGTTCCACAAGACTAGCAGCAGTTTCATACTTCTTTGGGAAAGAGACAAGTGCATATTTTCTTAAAAGGAATTGAAGCAAAACAAACAGTAAATCATAACTACAAGGAAATGCTATAATAAGAACTGCATCAGCATTATCGCATCCGTGATCAACTCACATGATACTGCTGATTAGCCAAGTTTTCTCTTTTGATGCTAATCACTCGATGCACAAAATCATCAATTACTTTGACATTTTTCTTGAGGTTAGCTTCACAACCAATGTTGATAAATCTCTTAATCTTCCAAAAGGGATCCACATAGCGCCAAGAAATTATAGCATTTGAATCATCAAAAGCCTTCATGAATTCAATCCCCTCTCTGCTTGATCCTCCTAAGCAATTCAGTTCCACTCCAAACCCGACTTTGAATATGGAATCCAAGGTGCATCTCATTAAGATATCCTACAGAGGGAACAAAACTTTATATATCCTGCCATGATGACATAAAGTGATATTTGCAATTACAAGGGGAAAAAAACCAAGCATGGAAGCAGAACCATTTTTAATTTGGGAAATAACAATGAAGGATCACTGAAGAAAATTATCAATTAAGGACTAATTGTTGTTAAAATCCAAATGAACTGTTGTCAATTTAGAATAAATTGTTATTAAAACCTAAATGAACACTTGTTAATAAAAAATTAACCCAAATCGATAGGTATTTATTTGAGTTTTGACAGCAAGTAATCATGGATTGATATAAATTTTCTCCAACAGTCCTTGATTAATCTTTTCCCCTTTTTATTCCTATAATTAAAGATTACTATCATAAATCCCTATGATTTTAACAATTAGAATCACTTCATCAAAATATTATACTTGAGTTGAATTTCATTCATTCACAAAAATCATTTTCAACTTAAAGTTGACATTGCTGCCTTGTCATCTTTCAAACACGTGAATTACAATCAACCCTGGAAGATGAAATTGAACATTCCTAGACAATATTTGGATGACTGAGGTTAGAATCAATTGAGTTTAGAAGAAAAATATGTAACTGAGATTAGGAGAAAAACATGTGATTTTAAAGTGTTTTATCTTTGGATTTTTTTTCCCATAAATTAATTGGACAAATTAAAATTTGTTTAGATGATTTAATTCAAAAACCAGTTGAGATATATAATAACAAAAATAAATATGAATTATCTCATATATATTTTTGTAACTAATTTAATATTTTTTAAAAAAAATATTAAACTTAAAATTACAATGTTTTTAAAAAAAGTAGATAAAAAAATATAAAACACATTGATAAATAAAAAATCTTAATTTTTAAAAAGGTAAAGTGAAACAGTAAAATTTAAAATATTCATTATAAAAAGTTAAATAAATTCCTAAATTACAAAATTTACTATGTAAATAGATAGAAAACAGAAATACTGTGTGTACTTTTTCAAGAAAAAACTAATATATTTAGCATTATATACTTAAGTCCCATTTAGTTACTAGAACGGAAGGAATTGAAAAAATTAATACAAAAATGAACTAAATCACTCTTTCTCTTTACGATAAGTATGCTAAAATTTATTAATATATATTACAAATGTAAGAATTATTACATCCTTCAAAAATATTATGAATAATAATTTCTAACTTCATACATTAAATTGCCCTACTTTCTTATGAATGTAATTTACCATCTCTTTTTATCATCTCATTTTTAACTTTATTTTTTTAATTTATGTCAATCTATTCCTTTTTAATAACCAAACAGGACTTATGTGTTTGTTTTTAATTAAATTTAGACATGTAAAACTTGTATAAATTATTTATTTTATAATAAATCTTTATTATTAACATTATTAATATACTCAAATTAATTTGTCTTAATTTAATTAAATAAAGTTAAATATATAAGTCTTTGAACTTTCTTTTAATTATTTTTTCGACCAGCTCTTCTAATTATTAATAATTATTTTTTTCTAAATTCAATATGTCTCTCGCTTCTCTCCCCGCAAACCCAGCACCGTTTCGCCCTCATCCCGAATCGCACATCACACTCTCATCCTCAGCCTCAATCTGAAATTTCTGAAGATCTCGACCTCTCCTCTCCGACGCCGCTGCAGACTGCTTGTTCAGTCGTTCTTCACTGCGTTCGTCTTCGGCGTTCTCCTTCCTCCATTCCTAAATCCCGTCTCCCAGATCCACATCGTCAGACTATCTCTCGTCGGTGTTGCTGCTTAGATCTGTGCTCGTCTTCGCACGTGAGGTGAAGACTGAAGACAGAGCAAAGAAGAGATGAGTGGCGATCAGGAGGTGAAGACAAGAAGGAGAGAGAATCTGCCACCAACATTCTACCCACCGCCAGTCAAGAAGCTCACTCTCCCACCTTCGGCCCAAACGCTCGTTTAAAGTCTACCGCCCGATTCGTCTCCCCCCCCCCCCCCCAAAAAAAAAAAAGATATATTGTACTTTTTACCTCACCCCAATCTCAGTTGAGAGGTAACCCAAACACACACCCAGGTGTCAATTTTAAACCAGACAATCAAATGAGACTAGGTCATGATTCATTGCCAAAATCATAGTATGAAAATGAGGTTCAATCCAAACGGTTCAACTGAGGCATGAACCTTGACTCATTGCCTTGACCGGTTCAAGGATAGTTTCTCAGTTTTCACAAAAACTTGATGGTAGGGATGCTATATTTCACCCTTCTAAACTGTAGTGTTTGGAAGAGTGATGTTTAGGTAGATAAAGAACAATAAGTTTCACGCTTCTGAAATTTATAGTATAACCTTTGAAGGACTTCAAAGGATCTCACAATGAAGTCTCCACTCAAACTCAATAACCACTTAAAATTTCCGGGAAAATGATCAAACAATTACCTGCATATCAAAAGACACACTCTCGTTAGAGAATCCTGAAATAACTCTAACCAATTTGGCGGCGTTCGTTCTGAAAGCAGAGCAGCTGAAATCCCTAAGAACCCTTGTGGAGAACTCGTAGCTCGCGAGCTTCCTCTGCTGCTTCCACATTTCACCGTTGACAGCGAAAATCCCCCGCCCAAAAAGATCAATCATAAGATCCTCATCGCGCTTGCCCTTGTTGTACTTACTGAACTGGCTTTTCAGAATGTGCTCGACATTTTGCGTGTCGGCGGTGTACAGTTCGCTGAATCCCGGACCCAGAAGCCGAAACGTGGGCAGAGTTTTGGCCACTTGCGTCTGGTGGTCAAAGAGGGTACTGAAGTAGAAGAGCTGGTGGAAGACGGTGCCTTTGACGGGGGCATATTTTGGGTCTCCGATGGACTTGCCGGCGTAGAGGGAGACGAGGAGGAGAAAAGAGAAGATGAAGAAGAGACCCAGAAATGAAACGAATGTAAAGGTCAAGAGGGTGAAGAGGATTTCCATTTCTGGGCTTTGGTGTTTTCAGACCATGATTTTGTTTTGCTTCCGTGTTATGTAAATTGAAGACCGTAGCCAAAACTTGTTAGCCGAGAAGCTCCCCACTCACGCCCCCGCCCCCCAAAAAAAAAAACAAAAAAACAAAACAAAACATTCTGTACTCGTCACTGTAATAAAAGGGCCAGGACTCCATTTCAACTTAAAATAATATCTGTCATTTTTTAAAATTAATTTTTAAATATTTTTAATATTATATATATTAAAATAAAAAATATAAATTTTAATATTAAATTTAAACTATTTAAAATACATTTAAATGATTAATTTATAAAATTTATAATTTTTAATATTAAATTAAATCATCTATTATGTTTAAACTATTGAGAATTTATCTAGATAATTAAATTATAAAATTATAAAAAATTTAATATTAAATTAAATTGTTAGATTAAATTAATATTGATCAAATTAACAATGATCAAATTTATTAAAATTTTAAAATTTTTATATTTTTATATTAATAAATATAATATTAAAAATATTTAAAAATTAATTTAAATGAATGATAGAAATTAATTTAAATTAAAATGAAGGACCAAAATTGCTTAAAGATCCTGACAAGCATGTGACGCCCACCGAATGCAAATCCTTTGGCACGGCACATGGCTCGCTTTGTTTTGTGGGTTTTCTTTTTGTTTTTGTTTTTTGTGAGATAGAAATATTTTGTTAATAATAAACACAACCTCTCTCGATGTAAAAGTAAAAGTTTATCTCTGTCAACAACTCAATTTTGGTTTATGTTTCAAATTAAATTTTAAACTTTCAACTTAATTTTTTATGACCGAGAAAAATGAAAAATACAACGGAGACTAGCTCTGATGATGCGATCTTCTTCGTGTTTCGATTTCATTGTCGCCCCGCAACTTATTCTCCTTCGTGTTCGATCATGCTGAGACAGCGGTGCCTCTGCCTCAGAACAACTTCATGTTGCCTCACCGATTCCTCCTCTTCGTGCTCAAACTTCTCTTGCTTTTAATTATAATTATAAATTGATATATTTTGTATGTTCAGTCACCATTTCCAGTTCTTCTGTGTGGATCACGTGAGTGCATGCATTTTTTTCCTTTAATTTATATTCTTTTTTTAATCCATTTTCTTAGGTAGGCAAATATATTTTAAAAAATAGATGTTCTCTGGAAACAACAAAAGTACTAGACATGTTAAAGATGTTAAGTCTCAAAAGATAACAAACAATTTTTAATCTCTTTTATCACAATTTACTTAAAAGTCAAGATGTAATGAAATTGGAATGATAAGCTTTTGATTAATACAAAATATGTAAGATAAGAGATTGCAGAGGTTATAAAACTAAAACTAATGTTAAAAACTACTTGGAAATACAAACTAAAATGTTAAAATGAATATTGAAAGTCGATTGTTGTTAGGATCCTTTTCCATTTGACTTTTTCTTCCTTTTATAATGATTCAGCTAAAGTAGTTGCTCCCACAGAGCTTGTTCATGATATATCAGGGATTCAATAGCACGGCCCGTGAAATTCATGGCATGATACACCATATTTACTTGATGGTCTCATATGTGTATATTGAGTCTTAAGGGTTAAGTTAAACTCATGCATAACACACTTCTTCTCGTGTAATGCTAGCCCATGTCCCCAAAAAATCTATAGATAAGAGTTGTGATCTTGCAAGAATCAAGGCTTGTTAAGATCAGGGTCTCATGTGAGATAATAATCTGGATAGTAGTTTTGAGTTTTAAGGAATTCAAAAACCCAAGCTGATTTAATTAAGTTATTTTACCATGATGTAAACCGACTTTAATATTATTGAATCTCTTGCTGGACCTGACGCTTCCTTCGCTTGGCCTATTTTTTGCTTTAGCCATTGTACTCTTTTAAATAGACACCATTTCAATTTCACCGTAAACAATAGGTTAAAGTGTAACTTTGATCTTCTAATTTTATATAAGAATTTATTTTAATCTCTTAATTTTATAGTGTATTTTTTTAGTTTTTTAATCCTAATTTTATTAGTTTATTATTTTTTTAATCAAACATTGATATTTAAAAAAAAAGTATTGTTGATACAAAAATAGGCTGTATTCCTTGTAGTACAAAGATGGGGCGCACCACATTCTCGCCGTTGGCATTCCTATTGAGTTGCCAAGTAATCCTTTGGTCTTATTTATAAAGTGAAAAAAGAAGAAAAATTTTAATTCTATTTATAAAATATTTTTTAATTTTTAATTATCTTCTTTATATTTTTATCCTTATTAAATACTTTAAATAAAAATAATAGTAATAAAATTTAAGAATATTTATTAAAAATAAAGGTGAAAATTTATTAAATTTTATAATAAAATTAATGAGATTTAAAGTTTTTTTTTATTTTTGATGAAATACATTAAAAATAATTTATAAATAAAATCAAATACAGTATGTACTAGACTCCTAGGTAATTTAGGTTCCCAAGTGCATGATATATATATATATATATATATGGACAAACTACGTACAAGAACCTTATAAATTTGGGCAAACAAATTATATATAAATCCTAAACAAGAAACTTATTTATAAACAAGTCACGGGCATTTTTGCAAATGTGCATTCAAATTCTTTGGGTCCTGGTTATAATTTATTATGTGTGTACAAATACCGCACTTCCCCGACTTCATACTTATGTATTTGTAAATTATAGAATTTCAGTTATAAATTACAATATATCAATTGTAAATTCCTGAGGATCGCTTATAAAAATTAAAAGAGAATGACATTTTAGTAGGTTTATGTTTATAAGTAATAACTTATCTTCACGAATTTACAATTAAAAAAAATCAGAATTTACAAATTAAATTTTGCATGACAATTTAACAGGAATAGAGTTAGGGCAGTATAGATTTTTCACACTCATGGCAAATTCACAGGGAGATTTGGCTTTACTTTTACAAAATCGTATAATTTTTTTTTTAAAAATTATCATTTAGAACTAATATGTAATTTTCTCCGTAAATTCATAACTAATTATATCGATTATACACACACACACACATATTTGACACCCATCCTAGAATATGATGCACTCACGTTTGTTGCCCGTCCTAATGATTAGCATCGCGTGCTCATCAGTCAAAGGGTTGATCTAGAACATTTAATTTATCTTAAAATAATTTTTTCCATTTATTTAAAATTAATTTTTAAATATTTTTAATATTATATTTATTAAAATAAAAATTACAAAAAATAATATTAAATCTCTACTGTCTAAAATATATCTAAATAAAAAATTTATAAATTTATAAAAAATTATTATTAAATTATATCACCCAAATTATATATGTAATGTTCCAAATATACCTAGATAATCAATTTAAAAAATTAAAATAATTTAATATTAAATTAGTCAGTTCAATTAAATTTGTATTGGCTAGATTGATGATAAATAAATTTATTAAAAAAATTTAAATTTGATAAAAATAAAAATAAAAATAAATTTTTTAAGCTGAATAGTTTAGACTTCATGGAGATGAGTAATTTAGTGCTCATCCCTTAATGAATACGAAAACAATCTAGATTTAATATTAAATTTTTTTATAATTTTTATAAATTATTATTTTAATAAATATAATATTAAAATACTTAAAATTAATTTAAAATGAATGACAGAAATTATTTTGGGATAAATTAAAAAGTTGATATTAACTATGGGACTCGCATAACTCAAATGTGATACGCATATCGCATTTGATATTATGAGATGCATAAATGTTTCAATTTTTGAAGTTTGGACTTGGACCGGATGATTCCTTGGATGATTGTGTCAGAACAAGAAATCAAGGTCATGGTCAATGCATGCGAAGTTCATTACTAGCAAATGAAGAATAAAAAAGACGGATCTCATACGACATTTTTCAGTCTGTGTTTTTTGAAGAATTTTTTGCCCTTATGATACTTTCTTGAATAGAATAAAATAGTAATGTAACTTTTAATCTCTCAACTTTACTTTAATTATCAATTTAATCTTTTAAATTTAATTTTGATTGAATTGGTTCTTTAAGTTTTCTTAAATTATTATATTAGTCATTTTAAGTTTTAAAATACAAATTAACTATCAACTTAATTTAATGTATAATTGTTGGCACGGTTTCTGGGGATTGGGTTAGAGCATCAGACCCCTTAAAGGCGTGCCAAGTGTGAGAGAGGAGCATGTCCATATAAAACATGAATTGTATCAAACAATCAGGTAAGTTCTCAAGATCCTTTACTATAATTTTCTTAGAGAGTTAAGTAAATGCAAGAAATTATAAGTATGCTAAGTGACACATAGAACTTGATTGTGTTATGGATACATTAATATGATGGGTGCTTCATGGAGATGGAGAAAAAAATGAGAAATACAAACTAGCCTAAGAAGCCAAGCTTGCATAAACGAAGCAACTCACACTAAGCGAAATTGGTTGACGCAGGGTCAAAGTTGGTGTTTTGCTCTAGGCAAGTTTAGGTAAGTTTCACATTCTGTCATGCGCTTACTGCTTATTTATAAAAAAATGACAATTGTGTACTCCTTTTGAATTTGAGTTTGGAGCTAGAAGGAGTAGATAACAGTTCACGCCATTATATGGCCAAGGGTGTGCCTCATCTTGTGAAGTGGTGAGAGCAACTATGTTGAGAAATTTGGGTAGTGGGGAGAGTGGGCAAGACTACGTCCTTGACTTCCTAAATGCAACATTCCACTTACACTTATGGGGTCAATTTGCTGTTAGGTTAAGTCTCTTCTAAAATTGGATTGGGCTTCGAGTAATTATCACTATAACATTCGAAGTTTTTTTATTAGTAATTATTAGTGTTTTTGAAGGGGTAATATAATTAATTTAGATAAATTATTGATTTAGCGAGGTTTATGGGAGACTAATCTAGTTTTTAAAGCCTTGGACAGCCTTAGAAGAGGGCTAGGCTGATGTTCAAGTGAGCTATGGCACGGAAGGGAGTTTAAAATTTTGTGGGATTTTTTATGCCATGCGCCGCGGCGAGCGTGCAAAATCTGCACTTATCAGACGTGAAAAACAAATCAAAAATAGAAGGAAGAAAGAGGATAATGAGAGAGCGATGAATAAGAGCTTGTGGTCTATTAGGGCATAATCTTTAGACTACTTTGGAGGCATTTGGAGCTTGAACCATTGGGTAAGTTGCACATTCCCTTTCTCCCTCATTATGCAAAAAATATGAACATTTAGGACAATGGGGGCTTTGATTTCGATTCCCTTAGGTTTAGAACAAACCTATTAGTTTATTTAAGATTTTGGGGAATTAAATCAAGCTTTTAACCCTAAGTTTATGAGTTTTATGGTGATTAGGAATTTTTGGTAAGAGTTTGGATAAACCCAAAGTATAATTTAAAGATTTTAAGATAATATGAGATATTGATTAGCGAATTTAGTGTATTGGGATATTTAACAGGATGGTTAGTGTTTGAAAATGATTGATATTGTGAGAAAGGAAACTTTAGGTGTTATAGGCACTTAAACCTAGTGAATTAGGAGTTAACCAGAGTGATAATTGATGATTGTCATTTGATTGTGTAGATTGAGCGTTGCTCGAGCTTTATCGTGCATATAGAACGTGTGGAGCTAACGTTAAGCCATGATAACCCTTTTATGTGACAAAAGGTTCAGGTAACCATATAGTTTATTGTGTTTATTAACTATTATAATTGTGTAGAAGTAAATACAAATGATAAAGTTGTGGTTTTGAAGAGTTTTGTGCATAATTTGATATTGTAGATGATTTTAGCATGAAAATCGATTTGTAAAAGGTTATTAATTTTAATTGATATGTATATACTATATATAAGTTTGTGATGTGGAAATGTGAAGAAAAGTAGTGAAAATTGTGAAATAACATGATCATAAGGGGTAGGAGTTCACCCTAGATATGTGAAGATATATGTATGTGAAGATATGTGAGTAAAAAATCCATATGGTCTAGCTGGCACCATGGGACATCCAGTGCAATATTATATGGGACTATTATCATAGAATATCTAGGTAGTCTGGCAACTCCCTAGTACTTGTTAGGGTACGATTAGGAGTCAACGACACATCTGTCACAAGTGTGTGAAGAGGGAAAAATCATAGTTCGTATGTGGGTTACATTACCTTTGGTCAAGTGTTTCTACCACCGAAAGTGTGCTTGGTTAACGAGTGATTGATCTAAGAGAGCCTATGATTTCATGTCGGGGAGCATTGGAGGTTCAGTGGGTGGATGATTATGCTAGTGTGAAATTGCTGTGAAAAGATGTACTTATCTCATAAATATGGTATACTTAATATTACTATAGTTTTGATACTTTATCATGATTATTTGTGGCAATAAGCATTTGATGAACTATATTGGTTACTGAAATGTTTATCTCACTCCTTGGTTGTATTTATAGGTGAGGGCTCCGGTAGGAACAAAGGGAAGGAAGGGGCATTTGAAGAGTGAAGAGCGTCGTTATATAGCTCTTCCCTTTCTTCTTTTTGGGTATTGTAACGAATATTGCTAATATATAATGAAAACTTAGGAACATGACATTAATTTGAATTTTACTTGTATGGATTTTTTATAAGTGTGCGTATCTTGGTCCAAGACTAATGTGATAGATTATGTATGTGTGTTGGGCCAAGTTACAATTACAAGTGATGAAATTGAAGTGAATTATATGTCTAAAATGACCAAGTTGATATATGTGCTAAATTCAAACCATCCCTTTGGTTATTGTCAAATAGGGGTTTGGTGGCCATTTTGAGCGTGACTACTTATTCGTGTGATATGAATAAATTGTCATATTGTGTGTGGTTCATTTAAGGTAGTCAAAGTGTTTATAGGGTTAATGACATTTGGTATTGTGAGTTAGACACCATTGTGTGTGTTTTGTTGTGAAAACAAGCCATTTTAGGTTCGGGTGTCAATCTTTTTAACAAATGATTGCTTGAGTAAGAAAAAGTGCCATTAGCTAGCGGGCTTAAAGAGCTTCATATGGACATTTGAATCACCCAAATCGAATGTCGCATGGCGAAATGGTGCGCTCTGAAAGTTTGGAGGGCTGTCATGACAGTAGGTGTGCACTGCGACGTATGGTTGTTGCGCCACGGTGCATTGGGCCTTTGAGGGACTCATCCCTCTATACCATCCATCGCGACAGACAGACCAAAATTTGTAGAAGAAGGGTGTTTTAGTGTAATTTTAAAGTGGTTTGTTTTCCATATTTTCGTATTTGCTCTTAATCAATTTTTAACCATAGTTTAAGCTTAAACAATATTTTAAAAAGGATTTTTTTGGAATCACAATGTTTTAAACTAATTATCTTTACACCCTTAGGTTGTGATAACTTCTTAATATGATTTTATTTAATCTTAATTATTACAACGATGTGTCAGTGTTGTTTTGGTAATGTTAAGGTGGACATTACAATCCTTATAGCCCAATATGCTATTTTTGGTCCAAACATTAATACACATTGATGATTTAGAATGTATATATAGTTAAATGAGAACAAATTAACTCTTAAATTAATTTAATTTTTATCAATCTAATCTTACATATTACACTTTGTTCTTTTATTTTAAAAAATTTGTGTTTGTTTTTTCTATCTAAATAATTACACTTTTTTTATTAATCTACATCACTATTATCAATATTCCCTTATCCATATCAATAAATATAACTATTTCATCTCCTTAAACAATAACAACCAAATCAACAATTAAAGCAAATAGAAGGGACTAAGATAAAAATTAAACTTGATAAACTAAATGTTTCATTATCCCTAAAATAAACAAAATAAAAATTATTTGGGAAGGGCTTTGGAAAACCCAAACTTTGCCCGTTTTATATTTTGAGCTCTTTTAAGACAATATTTTAATACTTGGACTTAGTAAATGATCTAAATCCACTCATTCAATGAGTGTTAGCTATTAAATTTTATCAATACTTAAAAAATACTAACACATATTTTTCTTTAAAAATTCAAAAAATTATTATGATTAGAATGCTCCTCATATGTGTTGCCACCAAAGTTTGAAATTCAATACTTTTTGATATGTACAAAGAAGATTACGGGATGCATTGGTGAAGAAACTACAGTAGATAATTTTGAGTCATGTTAAGAGAAGTAAACAAAGACTAAACAGAGCACTTATAGAAGTTGTTCACCAAAATATTTAATTAACAACATTTTTAAAAGTTTGGTAAATGATATAGCACAATGACGTTGTATAATCTATAAAGCTGACCCCACCTAATAGGATAAGGACTATTGTTATTGTTGTTGTACTTTCTAGGTATTATATAACAAAATTTCTAATGGTTGTTCAATTAAATCAGATGATTATAGTTGTGTTGTGGAAGAAGCTTGTTAAATGGGTGGATTTAAACCACTCAAAGTATCCAAAATCCACACCTTATCAGGGTTTTTTTTTTATTTCTTCTCTATAATGAAGTCAACATTTATATTCTAAATTAATGCGCCTTCATTCTATTCTTTTTTGTCTTTTATTCAAAAAAGGGATAATTAATTTCTTGTTACAAATTGAGTGTTTAAATTTTTGTTTGAGATAATAAAATTTTTAATTCATTAAATTTGTATTAATTATTAATTTGGGTTCTCAAGGTTTTTTTAATTAATTTGGTATTTTATGTTTTTTTTTTCATTTATCAATTTGATCCTCAAACCTAATTTTAATCAATGTGGTCTCTTAAATTTATCTTAATTGTTAATTTAGTTTTTATTATTAAGAGAAGGCAACACATTGTTAAAATCTATCGATATAAATCATGGAATATTGATACCGGCCATGAAAATTAATAAAAATAAATAAAATTATTTATGTAGTAAAAAACAAACTTAGAAAATTTAGAAAAAAACCAAAAGCTATTCAAGAAACTAGATTAATAAAATTTAAACTAATTTAAAATATAATTTGTTATCATTTAACTAGATATACATTTCAATGCTTTATTCATTAATTTAATTTGAGAGTCAACTTATGTTTTAAAACTTTATTGAAGACTAAAATAATAATTTAAAAAATGTAAGAAATTAAATTGATAAAAATTAAATTTAAGAGACTACTTAAAATAAATTTAAGATATTAAAAAGTTCATTCTCCCCTTTTTTTTCATTGATAATATTTCTATTAGACATCATTCATTGTTATGTTCCTACATTCAACTACTTCATTTCAACATTTTACTTTAAGCAAGCTAACCATGCCCAAAAATCTCTCCAAAGTCAAAACTACTAAAAAATAATAAAGAAACATGGTAAAAAAGAGAACCCATTAAAAAAAACATTATTTGAAATAGACACTCCAACGATGTAATCACAAGTAATCCACACATTGAAAATAATTAATGAAACTCCAACATATAAGTAAAGTTAAGGGTGTACACGAGTAGGTATGGGTGGCCTTACTTGTTTCCCACCTATTTATGGCCAAATGAGTGGCCAACCTCCTGTACCCGCACATATCCTTTTTGCACCCGTTTATAGGTAGATTTGGACCACCCGTTTAGCCTACAGTGTAATATCTTATAGCACGTTGTAATATCTCTTTATCTAATCACAATTAAAACCATAAATCAAGATAATTAAGGGATTAATTCATAAAGAGATTACCAAGTTTATAATTTAAAATAATGAGATTCTAAGTTTTTATAGTTTAAAATAAGTCAAAACCATTTATTAGACCTTTAATTAGAGTAAAATAAATTTATAAAAGTATGGGATACCTTAGAGAAGTGAAATGAATTAAAAACAATTGAAAAATCCCAAGTTGTTGAAAAAAAATATTGGGTTGCAGGTTGTGCATCATGCATCGCGGCTTGTCACTCTTGTGCCATGCGCCATAGCATAGGCGCCATGTGTCTCGGCGTGTTGCACACTCATGATAGCAATTTTGCTGTCATTTGATAGTAGATTCGAGTTCGGCTTGCCCTATTTTTTTGTTCGATGTTCGAATGAAATATTCTAGATGTTTATGAAAAGCTCTTTTTATAAACTAGCTAATAGCACAGGTTTTACTATCAAATTAATTCATACAAGGAAGTTGAACACTCAAACATATTTTCACAACTTTTCTTAACTTTTGCAACAAAAAAGTGTCTAAAACCCTATGCAAATGCTAAAAGCTATTCCTAACACTCAGACTATATTCACTAGACCTAAAACTATTTATACAACATACTACATGTACATATACATTACTATATCAAATTTTCACTCCTCAACCCCTTTAATACTAAAAACAAAAGGAGGTTTTAGCATTACATTTCAATATGATGTTCATTATTATAATCAAATGAACACTCGTACACTCACATTAGTATTTTGGCTTTATAATACACTTGAACAACATTCAAACAACAATTCAAGGCTCAAAATACATTCCAAAAATCATAAATATCAAGAGTGCAAGTATATACAAAATATAAACCTAATTGGCAATATATCAATTATTACACATAGATAAATGTGGTCAAAAGGAGATACAGTAGGAATCCTATATTCCTAAGCTTTTCTAGCTTTTTCCCTTTTTACACCAGAGCTAGAGCTTGTAAGTAGGAATCCTATATTCCTAAGCTTTTCTAGCTTTTTCCCTTTTTACACCAGAGCTAGAGCTTGTAAAATGTTAAAATAGAGGGATGAGTCTAACCACTCAGTAATCAAGGTAAGCCTACCTATGTAGTTGCATGTCAATTGAATAGACACATAAAATTGGAGTTGATTTTCTTAAAATATACACCAACACATGTAACACAAATTATTATTTCTCAATTAACTCGTTTTGATAATTTTCATCTCAATCACACGATATATTACTACAAGACACACAGAAAGTGATAATGACCTAATTTATTAACATGACTTGCCACAAATTTAAACAAATATGTGACACGTCAGATAAATACATATGCATGATCAAACCATCTTTATACTCTCCTTATTTTCTTTGATTAAAACCATGGGCTATAACATCGAATAGAGCTTCATCCATGTGAATAGACTACCTAATCTTACCAATTGTAAAGTATGACCCAGCCAAAAATCACATAACTCACTCTCACATCATGATTTTTCCCACTCTCGAATCTTTAGGGTATCGTATACCCTAAGTTAGCCTCCTTAATAAAATAGTAAAGATAGTTAGGTTTTAGTCCCTCAATAAACTATAGGATAATCCCTTAACAAACTATAATACAAGGTTGTACCCTCATGCATCGAAAGGAAGCTGAAAATACCATATAGGCAAACTCTCGCTAATTGATTATGCAATGTACGGTGCCAACTTATTTTTCACAATTTCATTTTCAAAATCAACATATGGGGCGCATGACCATGCACTACATAAGTAAGCATCAAATTTTATTTTCACATATATCACATATATTCACTACTTTCAAACTCAACATAATCATCCATATTCAATTATGCTTAATCATTAATCAAAATCTTCATGCCAATCATTAATTCCACATTTTAATACAATTATAGTTTAAAATACATTTTAAATTCACCTTCGCATTTTGATTCAAATCGAAGTGAATGAACCATCACATGTTACATAGCGTGCTATCACATCAATACAATCAATCATTCCCATACACAAACCTATTTTCATATTAACGTATAATTAATAAACAATTACCTAAAGTAGAGTTCCCCCAATTACCTCAAACTTTTAAGAGGTAAAAAGGTTTACCCCTCAATAATTAGCTTCTAAACTTGATTTCTCAAGCTAAAACGGTGCCCAATTGCTTAATATATAATTAATCAATTCTAAACTCATCAATATATTCAAGAACACAATTTTAACTCTCATACTTTCACTTCTCTAACACTTGACCTCCTTACTTCTCACCCTTGAATTTACCCATTGAGTTTATTATCTATCTTTAGTTTTCAATATCATTGATAAGCTATTGAACTTTCATTAATAGTATTACAACTCTTCCAACAACCATCATTAATACCATTTTTCAACAACCTTTAAAACCATTAATATTAAATTTAAATATTCTAAACAACTCTCACTAACTCCATTTGAGTCAATGGATTTTGATCCATAACTTATATGGACTCAAAATCATCTCCCCTTATCAAACCCTAATAAAAAACTTCAAGAAAATGGAAGAGACAAGGAAATTAGGGCTTGAGGAACTTACCTCAAGTGATTACTAGCTCCAAAATGCTTTAAAACCACTAATATAGCAAACCCTAGTAGAGCTTCGTCGAGCTCCTTCATTTTCCTCTTCTCCCTCTTCTAATTTCTGCATCAATTCGTGACTAGTATATCAGAGAATTTGGTTATATGCTATGGCATATGCAGCACACATATAGCATAGAGAGGCCTTTTTGTTGATTGTCATCTATGCACAGTGGCAGACATGTTGCATGTAGTGGCATGTGGTATAGAGACACTTTGTGTTTTCTCCTCCTTTTAATGTCTTGGTGGTCTAACTTCACTTCGAACCCATAATTAGGGTTAAAAACACAATCGAATATATTTATTAGACCTTTTTGGCCACACACACTAACAAATCACTCATTCATCATAATTAAACTTGATTAATTTGTTAGTAATCCAAGGATTAAAATTTGAAATGTTACATGCAGTACCCACTTTCTTTTAAAAAAATTCAGTTAGAACATATGCTTTTCATTCCATTCTAATTTAACATAAGTAGCATCATTTTAGAAGTTAAAATCTTTGAATAATATAAGGATAGATATTTCAACAGTAAATAAACAAGGATCAATAATTTTGATTTCCAAAGTTATAATCTTGTATATCCATTTATGACTCATTGATTAACCAGGCTTTCATGAGAAAAGGGGGAGAAAACAATTTCAGCACAAGTTATTTTTTTTAAGTGTATGACAATAAAATTTAATTTTAGTTACAACAAATAACAATCATAAAAAGGCCCACCATATTAGCCATTATAAAAAGCAAATTTAACCCTGGTTAGACACAGAGAAACTAAGCAACAGATGTATAAATATTTTTAAAGTTCACAACTCTGGCGTTCTACAAAAGACCAAAGCTAATTGTATTGAATTTGGTCATGCTTCGAATTAGTTTAAAATGCCAACTAGACATTGTCTATGATTAGTAAGAAACAACAAGCTCTGAAACTAAAATGTGAAAATGTGATCTTTGGTCCAATCATATCAAATGTATTCATACTTTGAATCTGGTCTCTCTTAATCTCTTATAAACCATCCTTTTGTAATCATAATAAGTAATATATGATAAAACTTAAAACAGTAGAAGAGGGAGGGAGTAAGAGCAATAACTAGAGATTTTGAGATGAGAAGAAGGTAGGTTGGTGTGACAGTAGAGTTATGGAGGTGGAGGGAGCTAGCTAGGAGCTGTTTAACTGCATGCAATTGCAACAATGCATGTCTGCTACAATTGAGGTCGACAACAAAGGTGGAGCGTGCAAAAAGGCGAACAATGAAGCTGAAGCTGAAAAAAATAATGGGTGAATAGGGGAATCGGGATAGAATTTGGTCTCTTAGATTCACTGTCTCACTTGACTTGGGAGAAATTGAACATTAAGCAAAGTGAAAGCTGAAGGTGAAAGGGCAACTAGCAAGAGGTAAAGGTGAACGAATGAGAAGCCAAATAGAGGAGGTTTAAGAATTCAGGCAGCTTAGCTCCTCACTCCTCAAGTTCAGGGATAGTTGATAAATTAGGGCATGGGATGACGAGACACAGTCACAACTCACATGGGTTTCACACTTTAGGTTTGGGACTTTAAATTTTTTCTTCCAAATATCCCTTAATGACAACCCATTATACCCGGGACCACTTTGGAAACTTGAAAAGGCTATTGTTTTAAAATAAAAAGTACGAGCAACCCAAGGCCATACCCCTCCCCCCTCTAGTGGGTTTGTTCACATGGATATATGGCAAATTGACTTTCATGCTATATAAAAAAAATTTATTTGCCACAATACTACACTTTCAATAATATTTACCTAGATACTACAAATTTAAAAGTTGGCATGATTAGCACCGAGTTTCAATTTTTAACGTACATATAATATCAAGCCAAGTTCTATTTAACATAAAAAAAAATATCTGTCCCATCATCTCTCTCTTCAGCCAATTTTTTTTATCAGATATAGAACTTGGCTTCTATCAAGCCAAGTTCTATTTAATTTAAAAAAAATTAAATATATATCTCATCAACTCTCTCTTCAGCCAAGTTGTAATCAATTATTTAGGCAAAATCTAAATTATACAATCATTATTCCAACATTATTAACTTCATTAAAAACTAAATAATAAATTGAAGTCTCTAAAAACTCAAACTACATCAAACCTTAGGTTTTTTATCATCAAGAAATCAAAAACCAAAGAAAGTATGTGATTAAGAAAATATTTAGAACACTTATATAGTTTGAAAACATTTGAGATCATACTCAATGTATCTATTATGGAACCCCATCTTTAAAATTTTGCTCACCGTGCACTGAGTGAGAGGAAGACAAAAAGAAAGAAAGAGGAAGTGATGCGTGCAGAAGAACAAATGATATTGAAAATAATAAAATAAGTTAGTTGGCTTCACATTTCGATATCCATTCTCTCTTTCCTCTTTTTTTTTAAAAAAATCTTCTTTGTTCTTTTCTTTTCAAAAATTAATAATCTATAAACCCTCCCCCCATACACATATTATGTAATTTTTATAGTACTTTCTTAACATCTAAAAAATTAAACTCTACTAGTGTATTTTAATAAACACAATTTCTTTAATATTTATATGATTATAAATTTTTTATTTAGATTTGAAGAGTAAAAATAGAGATGTTATAATAACTTTGTGTCATTCATAACATCCTGATTGACAATTTTAGAGATCCATGGTAATTTAGTATCACTCATGGTATAACCTAAAATATATTAGCAATTTTATTATTTTTACTTATGATGACTTAGCATCACTCAGAATATCTCATTTAATGATTTTAGAGATTTATGGTGATTTGTTCGATTAATCCAAGCGTCTAATGTTGTATTAGATATTAACATTGCAATTTCAATTGATTAGGGACTTTAATTGATTATTTAGTCTTTAACGGAGTTAATAATATTAGAATAATGATTGTATAATTTAGATTTTGCCTAGATAATTGATTAGAACTTGGCTGAAAAGAGAGGAGATGAGATATGTATTTAATTTTTTTAAAATTAAATAGAACTTGGTCTGACAAAAAAAAATTGACTAAAGATAGAGATGATGAGACAAATATTTTTTTTATATTAAATAAAATTTGACTGGATAGAAGCTAAGTTTTATGTACGTTTTTGACAAATAAATTTTTGAAACTCGATACTAATCAGGCCAACTTTTAAATTTATAGTATCTAGGTAAATATTATTAAAAGTGTAGTATTGTGGAAAATAAATTTTTTTTTTTTTAGTATGAAAGTCAATTTGGCTGGATATATATACTCACCCGTGAGAACGGGTCGGGCAGGTTCACAGATAAAATACACACCCCTAGGTAAAGGATTAAAAGAAGCAATTTACATATAGAGTAGTTAGGGTCCGTTTGGATTTCAGTTGTGTATAATAGATTATGAAAATAATTGAGTAAGTGGTAGATTTTAATCATAATTGATTATATTATAACGTAATTTGTTTGGATATTATTTTTTTAAAATTGATTTTAACTTAATATATGTTAACAACTTTTTTAAAGATTTAAAATTTGAATTTTACTAAGAAAAAAAAAGAGAAGAGAAGGGAGTTTGATTTTTTTTTTTATAAAATTTTGTGCTTTTTTATAATTTTTTTGGACCTTTTTATGTAATTTCTCCAGTTTTTTTTTATCAGCGTTTCTGGAAAAGCTCAAAATATTAGCTTTTGAAAAAAAATCGATTTTAAGGGTTGGAATCGATTTTTTGCTTTTCCAAATGTTTGGCTAATAAACTAAATAATCGATTTTTTTGAGAATAAAATCGATTAAAAACGTATCCAAACGGGCACTTAATCATTAAGATACTGAGACTCTATATATTATTATTATCAACGTGATGAGGCAAATATTTAAAATATTGACGTGGTTTCTAGAGTTGTAAAATGAAAAGACAAGTTTTGAGAAAAAAGTGAAAATGCAAAAAAATGAAAACTAATTTTTTATTAGCAGTGGGTTATATAAATAAATAGAAAAGACTAAAGAGTGAGCCTGACTTTAATTAATAATGATGTATAAATTACCGTATCACCATAAAGACACTAAATAATAATAATAATAGAAAAAGCATGCTTATTTGCTAGATATGGATTAACAGGAATCACGTGCACTAAAAAAACAAATTGAGTTTGGCCAGAAAAAAAAAAAAAAATTGACCATGATCGTTTTTACTGGGGGAAATGACACGGTTCTTCTTTGGATAACTTCTTTAATTAATTTTAGAGGTTAAAATTATAGTTTTATAAAAATATATCCAAATACTGTTATTACATATTAAAATAAATTATATACTTTAAACCATATTTTTTTTAAAATATCAAAACACTCATTATATATGTCAAAATTAATTTTAAATCTAAAATTATATTTTTCTTTAAAATATTGAAACACTTTTATATTTGTCAAATTTAATTATAAAGCTAAAAATATAGTTTATATGATTTTTGAATAAATTTTTTTAAAAATATAACTGAAAATATGAATTTAAAAGTAGGTAATAATAATTTATAAAATAATATAGTTTTGAGTTTATAAATAATTTTGTCATTTATGGAGGTGTTTGAATATTTTTTTTAAATTATAATTTTAAGTTTATAATTAATTTTAATATATAATATAAATGATTAGATATATTTTTACAAAATTATGATTTTACTTAATTTTTAATTTTGCTTTTTATATTAATTAACCAATCATCAATGTATCCCTTCATTCTCCTCCTGTCAAGCTACAAACAGTGTCGGCTTCAGACTCATTTTACTGCTATTGTGAACAGTGCTGGCTCGATTTCCTCGAACAGCTCAATTTAAGCTTCTTCCTCCAAATTAACAGCCCATCTCACGATTACCCCTCAAAAAATTGACATATCCACCGAATACCCATTGGTTAATAGTAGGAATCATGAGTTTTGCCCACTTGCCCATTAGTTAAAAGGGTTAGTTTTTACTTTTCTGTAGGTCTATACATCAGACTATTCAGTCTAAATTTAGGAGTCCTAGCTATTCTCCTCGCGAGATCAGAGCACGTTTGAGTTGCCTTAGCATCTCCAGGTTGCCTGAGATCGTTTAATTCATAGGTTAGAAGCTCCATTTATTAATTCATGGATCAGAGCACGTTTGAGTTGCCTTAGAATCTCCATTTCTGCCCTAGATCAAGGTATCCTATCCTTTATGCTATGTCATTTATTTCGGTCTTGATGAGAATAGTGTTTCTCTGTGGCTTTGAAACGCACGGTGTGAACGAATATCTTCGCTTCACTGTCACCAATAGACCAACTCTGTCGCTTGAATTCAACGAGAGGTAACGTTCGTTCCATTTGCACTCACTGTGCTGACGGAGAAGAGGGAGGAGTACAGGGTTTGTTTATGCTATTTCTCTGTCTCTTTGGTTTACAAGTGCCCTAAATCACTGACTTATTCCATGTGCTTTTGCATCCCGAGGTCTGTTCTTTAGATATCAACAATGTCCCGACTTGTGCTTCCGTCCATTTATGCTTCATCTTCCTGTAATTGGTGATTTCAAGTTAGTGGTGATTTTACATCTATTTAATAATTTATTTTTGTACTTTTTTAGATTGTTGAAGGGCTCCTTTTGATTTAAATGGCTTTCCTTTCATGCTTTTCTAGAATTTGATGTTAATGCAGAGGGAGCAACCATAGGTGTATTCCAGCAAGGGAAATGAATCCTATAATGTTGTGTTGCTTTGATTCTGCTATAACTTCTAACTCCGATTGTATTCCCATTCTATTTGGTCCATGGATCCTGTATTTGATGTTACTACTGAGGAAACGACTGCTATGCAGCGTGTCTTTGGCTGATCATGATTTCAGTAGCTGACTCTTGCTCCTTCATTGCTCACCCTCCTATCCCTGCATTCTGCAGATCTTCCAATTCAAAACCTCACCGCTTTTCTCCCAACATTTCTTGATCCTGGGCTCTTTCTCTTCCCTTTGGTACTGCTCCTTTTCATATGCCTTTTTTATTATATCATCTGCTTTTCCTTTCTTCTCTACAAACCCCTAAATTTGTAATTTCTTCTCTGACAACACAAGTGAGAAAATAACCCATAGTTTTATTTAATATGACAATAAAGAAAAACCAACTTGAATATCTGGAGAACTTGTATCAGTTAACATAAAAGAACTACATTTCTATATGTTGTTAACTTTATTTATTATTCCCCCACTCTTTTTTTCAACTTTGAAAATCTTGAAAACCAAAACAAAGCTATCTACTGCCTTATTGCAACACTATCTTTTTGTTTGTACTGGGTTGTAGTTGGATGGGTTTTGGCAAGAAGAAAGCGTGTCAATTCTTCTTTAAATATGCTCATTCAAATATTTCTTGAAAATATTAAGCAGACCACAACCATTATTATGATATATTAGTATAGTAAGTGGTTTTTGCATCAGTAAACGTGTTTAGAGCCAATTTTTTGGTACTTCTTATAACAGCTCACTTCTTCATTGTTTCTATTGTTCATTTCTTATTTAATGAAAATACTTCCTATAATGTTTGTATAGATGATTGTGCCAGATGATTTAGATTATTATTTACAATCTAATCTTAATTTAAATCCTATTACCTATAGATTATTTTTATTTTTTTTACCTTAAGGTGATATGCTAGCTTAGAATAACTATCTAAATTATACCCAGGAAAAGTTAATACTCATCCTTCACGTTACGTGCTACTTTTCAAATTTGACTGTTCTCATGAGATGGTCTTCTCTCTGTCTTTTTGTTTAGGCTCAGGGTTGAATGTATTTTGTCCATGTATTTAAGTTGGTTTTTGTTGCAATAATGTTGCAATACCAACTTTCATGAAGAAACAGATCTTTTATGTTTCTTTTCAGTTTGACCCCAGTCCTCATATTATATATATATATGTATATGTCGTAAATGCTTTTCATTGGTTTTTAGGTAATTGTTCATGATTGTGTGAAATGTAGACACTGTTTGGAAGAATTTGTTTGAAATGGTACCGCCTTTATCTGCCCCTCTCTCCTTTTGTTAGCTTAGCTCTTGGCTCAAGGTGTCCGGGTACTATAGTAGATAAAACAACCAATGTTATTAGCCTACCGGATGAAAATTGTGATCGGAAAATAAATATGTTATCTACATTAAAAATCCATTCTATAACCATATTTATTTTACATATTTTTTGTTTATTCCCTTTATCTGGTTGTTGCTGATAGATGCTTCAGAGGCTATTGGAATTATGCATCGTGCCCGTAGCTAGCTGTGCCCAAGATGGAGATGGTTTAGCTATGCCAAGTAGATTTTAGTCTGGTATAATGGCCTATGAAAATAATTAATTAATATAATTAATTTTAATTATAATTGATTATATTATAATATAATATGTTTGGATATTATTTTTTTAAAATTAATTTTAACATAATTAAAAATATTTGGATAATTTAATCAGAATCAATTTTAGCTATACAAATTATTAAAAAAAATTACTTTTTAAAATTAAATTATTGATACATTTGTATTTAATATTATTAAATTTTATTTAAGAAGAAAATATATTATTTAAATTATATATCTGATTAATTATAAAAATTTAAATTATATTAATATTAACATTTTATGGATGATAGTAGGGATGAATATCCATCAATGTGATGGCTTTTCTCATGCTCTATTTGATCTTTCCTTTCATGAAGCATAAAATTAGAATCAGGCAGGTGAAAGACTAATAAATGATTAATATTCTAATCGTATAATTGAATTCTTAAGGACCTGTTTGGATACTCTTTTAGAATCAATTCTAGGTTCAAAACCATGGTTTTGAAATTTTTATCCAAACACTCCAATTTTCTCAAACTCCATTTGGTTTTCAAAACTCCATTTGGAATAAGCCGAAATTTATTTCATTTTGAAAAATTAATAACCCATAGCTTATTTGAATAATCGATTAACACAAAGTTTTAGTGCTTGGGTAATTTTCATTTCAACGGTGATTTTGCCTCCAAAATGGATTAATTTTCCTATCCAAACAGGCAGATAGACGCACATGTTCTAATAGCCTAAGTAGTATTTATTCATTATAATAGTATGGGTGCTAATCAATTTACTAAATATTAATAGTATTGACCTCGTGTTTTAATTAGAATGCTAATTTTGCATGGGAGTTAGAATATGTGCTTTTAAAACTTGAAAGTATATGGTTATTGACTATTGTGAACTACCAATATATTTGTAGTCTGTGTAATATATTTTAAAAAAGAGTGATCATTTTGTTATTTGTTCCCTTTAATATTGTATTTTGTTCACTATTTTTCATTTTCAAATTTCCAACACCTCTTATTATTCATTTAATCATATAATGAGCATCTAAGTTTCTCAATTGCTTCTGTCATGTTCATTAAAATAATATGGCATTCTTAATACAAAATGGTAAATTTTTAGGTAGCTTTGCCTCTTTGTATAATTCAAAGTTCATTAAATGCATTGAAGGAGGTATGTTGCTCACTTTTTTTTAAATCAAAATTTAAGTCTGCCGAAAAGAAGAACCTACAAGCAATTTGTTGGACTTCATGCAGAATGCACCATTTTTTTTTTATTGCATAGAATGGTAGACACAAATCATTGGTGTGGTCACAATATTTTTTTGATTAAGACATACTCAGCAATAACAACTAATTTCTTAAATTGATTGAGTTCATTACAAGATGTTTTTTTTTTCCTTATTTTCTAGCGAATCCTTCTATATCTTTATTCATGTTTATTGCCAACATTATCAAAGAAATGAGGGATGGTAAATAAGATAATCCATTATCCTTTGCATGAAAGTAAGAACTGAAGGGAAGCCTTTATTTTCATAATGAAAAGTAATTTTTGATCAATAGTTTTTATTATAATTTATATTTGAATTATAATTTGAGTTTGTCAATGTTTGTACTCTCCTGTGCATCACTAATTAATTATATTACTTAACTTTTTTATAATTAATTATATCTAATAGAAATCAAAACACACTCAAAGAGAACCCCATAGAGAATTAAAGTCAGCTCGGGATTTTTTTCAAAACTAAAATTTTTAAATTTAATACGCTTTCTGCTATATTTTAGTATTAAAATTTTTTATTTTGACATTAGCTTTTTAATGAGGTGTTTAATTATCATTGCCTTTTTTTTTACTGTGGCTTCAGACTTGACCACGATATTTTTATTTTTGGTGATTTCCATGTAAACAATCCCTGAAATAATCTATCTATCATGCTGATTTGACCAATATCGTCCCCCTGCCGTGGACAGCTAAGGTAAACCCCACAACATCTAGTTAATAATATATTGTTATTAATTTATTAATATAAATCTCGTGGTTGCGAATTAGTTAGGCAATTAGGCAATCACTCTGATTAATAGTTAAATCACAGTCACTAAATATCATGCTGATTACAATATCGTATACTGTTAGCTCTAGGATAGGTTAAACTCATGCCACAGACGAATCAGCATTCTAGTATAATCATAATTCAAGTAATCAAAATGCACTAAAACCATATACACGAATCTCATAATTTTGACACCACTGCTCAAGATGGATCGTTGGCAATATTCTTCAATTACTTTATTTGTTTATACTCGCCGTATTTGTAAGAATGTGAGTCATTGTAGTATTGTATTGTATAAAATAGTTAAAATAAAATTATTTGAATACATTCAATTTATTAGCATTTTTACAAAATGAAACATTTTGATTGAGATTTGTCAAACTTGAGTTTAAGTAAATTTATGATGAGAAATAAATTTGGATTATAAACTTATCAGAATTTATCTTTATTAATAAATAATCATTAAAAGATTATGATTAGATAATTAAAACATAGAATATGATCATAATTTGATTTAAATACATTTAAAATATAAGTCATTGCAATTAAATTCATATACATTATGTTGATAGATTAACATACTCAATATAAAAATTTTAAATTTAGGGCAACTTTTATTTTTTTGGTATTTCTTGTTTTTTATACTAGTTTTTGCTTTTTAAGTTTAATTTTTCTTTGAACTAGGTTATACTACTTTTTTAAATTGAGTTCCACATAATATGTACTAAACTTGCTCAATTAGTTAAGTTTAACTAAGCTTTCATTTAATCAAAATTTATGAGTGAATTAATTTATTTTATAAATTTGAAATGTAAAAACAGTATTTTGGCAAAAAAATAAAAAATAAAAATGGTAAACTTGAAAGTAAAACTTGTGAATCTAATCGAGTTTGTATTTAATTTGAACTTATACTTTTATTAATTAAAAATATAAAATAATAAAAATTAAAGTGCAAATTCAAAAATTTGACAATAATATTCTTGATATACTGTTTCGTGAATTGTACTACGGCCATGAGCAAGAATGTCATCAAGCATCTGGCACGATCAAAGCAGCGTGCTTTTTGTCTCAGGCACCTCAAAAATTTAAAGAAATTCTTGAAAGAAAAATAAATGTGCATATGGTAAATGTAAAAAATAAAATACAAGGGTCTTCTGCGTAATTACACTTTTTAAAATATTTATACGGTAATCGAATGGTAGGTGTACGTCTTCGCGTGCCCAGCAGCTTGGTAAGTTTGATATTTACTTGCCATATGGAAAGTTAGCCGGATGTTCATTTCATGCCCGTTTAATGTGTTATTTCGACTCTGGATAAAATTTCAAAGAAAAATTGCTTTTTTTTAAAAAAAAAAAAGATCACTACCGATTTAATTGTGGAGAGGAATCTGTAAGCTTTTTTAATGTGCTATCCTTTGTTGGCATAAAATGAGATAAGCAAAAGACCAAAATACCCTTCTTCCCTCACAACATTGATCATGGCTCGCTTGCCCTTTTCCTCACATCACTGATCATTACTCTTCCTTCCTCAATCTTGTGAGTTGACACTCCCTTGCTTTTAAGACCAAAACTTTTAAGTTCTTCGTCAATGAAAATCACATTGCCACCACAAAACAAAAGGAACGAATCCCACCGATTTTGTCTACGGAGCTCTTTGTAGTTCCAATTTGCTTTTTCAATTGAAAAGGTTTGTTTGCTCACTTTCTATTTCCTCATGGATTTTCCTTTTCCAATGCATTATTCAATTGATTAGGTTAGTTGCTTTGATTTTGATTTCTTTGATTTTGCCATTTAGGTTTTAGTTTGTTGATTTCATTTACACTCATTACTTGTTGTTCGTATCAAAATTTGTATGCGTTGCCTTGAAATTTCTTTCTTTTTTTTTTGGGGCTCGCTACTATGTTTCTATCCTCCCCATTTTACCTATTCCTTCTATTTCTAGGTTCTACATTTACTTTCCCTATTCACAAGTTCATCTACTACTATGGTTTTTTCTTTTGACTTGTCTCCTTCTATGTGTTTGTTCCCTATAAGCTTTGTCGCACCTGAAAAAATGCAACGCAGACGGCGCGCGAGCGGAGGTCCCGACCTTCGCGGCAGGAACCGAATCGAATGAGGAGTCGCCACCAAGATTTTGAGAAAAATCTCGAGAAACCGATTAATGGAGGATAAGGGTGGTTTGCGAAATCAGAGAATGGATTCGGGAGTCGGTTGAGTGTGGGGAAGGTATTAGGCACCCCACAACACCTGTTCGTCAGAACGGTTACCTGAAGTTTGTTGTGCTCTTTTAATATGATTTTATAATTATTTTAATTCTCCCTTTTGTATTCATGTGATAAAAATGATAAGAATTAAGTGATTTTGTATTCATGTGTTTGATAAAAATGATAAGAATTAAGTGAGAAATATTTATTTATTTACGAGGGAGGACGGACTTGACTCAAAATCTATCTCTGAGGCCTACGTACCTTGTGATGAGGATCAAAGTTCACGTAGTTCGGGCTTATAAGTTTGTTGGTGAAAATATTTTTGAAGAGAAATTAATTAAAAATAATTTACCATTTTGCAAATAAAACAATTTCTAAAATTTTGATATGTGTGTCTTAAATTGTAAAAAGTGATTTAATTTCCATCATTTTCTTAATTTTTGAATTTTTAGAATAAAGAAAGAAAAGGGTTTAAAATGATTTTCCTTTATGTTTTATGATTGAGAATTTTAACTGCTATACCTGCAGAGCCTTATTGGTTCATATAGTAATGCAGTTGTTTTAAATATCTGCGGAGATTCCAAAATTTCACACAATAAAAGAATTTAGCAATTTAATTTATTTATTTTTAAATGCTAGTAATAATTTATTTAAGCATGCATGTACATGTTTTTAAAGAATTTTAATCATCATACCTGCAAAGCCTTATTAGCTTGTACGGTAATATGATTATCCTAAATATTTGCGGAGATTCTAAAATCTCACATGATAAAGGAATTAAATTTAATTAATTGATTTAATTTAATTAATTATAATATATATGTATATATATAAAAAAAACTTAATCGCTATATCTACACAGTTTTATTGACTCATATGATAATACGATGATCTTAAAAGCCTACGAAGATTTAAAAATTTCACATGACTAAAAGATATAATTGACAAATGTGGTTACAATTTAAAAACTTTAATTTGGTTAATTAATATTATATATAAAAATGTTTATTATTTTATTTACAAAATAAATTTATTTATTTATTTACCATATAAATTGTGAATCACAATATTTGCGAGGATTTATTATCCTACACGATATTATGATTAATTTAAGTCTTTACAAAGATTCTTGAAATCTCACATGAGACTTAAATATTTATTATAAAGAGAAAATTAATTTTAATAATGGGCTTTTGGAACCCATATAAATACCTACAAAATTGATCTTCATACCTGTGAAATTTTATTGATTTACATGGTATGAAATTATTCTAAATGCTTACGAAAATTCTTAAAATCTTACACAACAAATAGATAACCGAAATATATGCATTTGTAGTCGGTGCATAATATTATGGTTGGCTAAACGATTCATGCAATAAAGGCAATGGAAAAAATAGAGAAATAAATTATTTTGACAGTTCACTATTCTTTTGACTTGGAGATATATTCTAAAAAAAATCTATATTTGGCATAAACTTTTAGCAAGATCATAACCATAAAAGACAAGGCTCCAAACCACGATCAACCTTACAAATTATCAATAATATTTTCACAGGCTCTCTCTCTCTCTCTTTCTCTTTTCTTTTTCATCAGACACCTCTCGAGTATGTTTTAAATTCAACATAAAATATTTAATTCTTAAAATTTTTTAATGCCTAAACATATATCTGGATCAATCCACACTCATAATATCTATCAATATATATATATATATATATGTTCATCAATAAATTCAGGTTAAGGGAGATGATATGATTTAAATATTACCTGAATAGCTTGTGTTTGCATTCTTCTTCCTCTCAAGGCAACACTTCCATCGCCTCAACCTCAAGCTTTGAACGTGTTACTGGTTGTTTTTTTGCTTGTAAAACATCCAGAACTCGTGTCATTGAGGGAAGAAGAAAATGATGATCTTGTTCAGTCCAGAAACCCACGTGTGCATGCATGCTACTATTTGTGCGTTTTTTTCCACTCTCTCGATTCCAGTTTCCAGTCTCTGTTTTTCCTTTGTATTCTCCTCCAGCTTTTGATATCTCTCTCTCGTTTCTCTTCCTTTCTTCGTGCTCTCTCTCTAGTTCAGCTTGCTTGTGTGCATGTTGTCAGTTCCTCTCCGACTTTTCTCGTCTCCTTTATGCTCTATTATTTTTCAGTTTTCCTTCTGTGCCTCGTGTTCTCTACCTCCTTCAGTTTTGGTCCTTCATTTGGTTTTCTGCATTTTCTTTGTTCTACTTCTTCTTCGCTGGTGTTTTCTCTTTATTTTCTGCCTCCGCCTCATTCTCGTTCATTCTCGCTTCCCATGCTTTGTTTTTCCTTCAGTTTTCGGTCTCTCCCTCTCCTCTTTTTTTGCTCAGTTTCTTGTTCATTTTTCGATCCTTCTCTTCTTCTTTTCTTTTCTTCCCGCTCCTTCGTCTCTGGCCGTCTTCTGTGCTCTGTTTTTTACCTTTTTCTGTAGCGTGCATTTCTGTGCTTTCTTCAATATGCACATCTCCTCTTCTGTTATCTTCTTTTACTCTCTTTCGTGTGTGTTTTGTGTGTGCAGTGTGGGTGCATGTCCAGTTTTTTTCTGCTCTCTGCTATCTTTTCTGTTGCGTGGCCGAAGCTTTGGGGCTGGGGTTGCTTGCTCTGCATTTTTTGCTGCATGTTCGCGTGTTCTCTTTGTGAAGCTTTTCTACAGTCTGCGTTTTCCTCTGCTGCATGCATTGTTCTTTGCTCTCTGTCTTTCCTTTCTCCGTTTTATGACTGTGTGTGCTTCTGGCATTTTCTGCTCATGTTTCTGGCTTTTTCTGCTATATGGCCGAAGCTTTGGCTCTGCCTGCATTCTTTTTTTGCTCTTTGCTTCTGGCTAATCTTGCATCTGTGCTCATTTGCTTTTCTGCATTATTTCTCTGAGTGTATCAGCAGCACCTGAACCGCATAAGGCTTGTGATGAAATGCTGATGGATCAGCGTTTCATCCAGCCTCCTTCTTTTTTTAATTAACACACACACACACACACACACACACACACACACACACACACACACACACACACTTAATTAAAACTAAGATTTAAAGAGAGAAAAGTTAGCTCTCAAAAGTTGACTCCTAATATTTTGAATGATTGAGATAATTTGAGAGAGGTTTTAAAAATTTAAGCAAGATTATTATTTTTTGTTAGATTGTTTTTTTTTTGAAAATATAATCCTAAGAAAGGATTAAATTTCATTGTTGTATTTTTTTATATTTTTTTGATTATTTATTATTAAATTTAAAAATGCTCGGACAAAATACAGTGTTCACAAGTCTCTTACAGGGCATTCCATCAATTTCTTTTTTTTTTGCCATATGCAAGACTCTTCCATTAGGTGCATATTTCTTCAATAGGTGCAAGATTTCTTCTCTAAAATGCATAACTTTGTCATTAGGTGCAACCTCTCTTTGGGTGCAAAACATCTTCAACCAAATGCAACTTTTCTTTTGTTGTATGCAAAAATCTTCCATGATATGTAATGTTCTTTTGTTAGTGCAAAGCACCTTTAGCTATATGCAACTAGCTTTCATGATATGCAAAATTTCTCCTATATATGCAACACTTTTTTACATATGCAAATTTCTTCCATGATATGCAATGTTTCTTTCATTATATGCAACCACTCTCATGCATATATGTAATGTAAGGTTATCCTTACTTAACCATTACTTAGCCTCAATCTCTAAGATACTCATAGGATTAACTTGAACATATTATCAACTAATTAGAAAATCATTAGTTTCCAAGGTGTTAAGAGTGATAGAAATGAGATCCCAAATTGTTCAATTTCAAAACCACTTAAATATGATTTTTTTTATAAATCAAATTTAGAGTAGAAATATGTACGAAAGCATTGGATGCCATTTTGTATCCAAAGCATTTGCATTTTTAGTGAAAAATAACATTTCAATACATAATCAGGAAAGTGTGCCATGGCATGTCACACGCATACATGCCGCAAATTCTCCTTTTTGTATCATGCACCGTGATGCATTATACAAAATAACATTTTTGTTGCTATCAATTTGACAACAATAGGAACGAGCTTCCATCGTAACCCATTTCTCCACCTGTTGTCCGATTGAAGTGATTTGGATGTCTACAAAAAGCTCTTTTAGAGCTTTAGCTAATGGCACTAATTTTTATTTAAAAATTATTTCTTAATTAAAAGTTAGATACTTATTTGCAAATTCACTCATTTTTGTAACATCTCAATTCAAATTTTGATAGTTAATTTGAGATAATAGAAATTTTGGAACATATTTAAAAGTAAGTCAATTATTTAAGAGATAATTATTGGACTAATTTAAGATAAAATTCTAAGTTAAAATTTTTAAAAAATTATTATTATTATTATTATTATTATTAGGAAGGAAGAAAAAGAAATATAATAGAGAGAGATTGAGAAATGTAATATATATAAATTAGTGTGTGTGTGTGTGTGTGAAGGGTGGGGAGCAGATTTTCTGTGGCTGTGTGTGTATTGTGTAGGTACATAAAACAAAAAGAAAATGAAAAATGTATAAGGGAGAGGAAGAGAGGGAGATTAATAAATTAAATAAAAAAAGAAAAAGGAGGAGGAGGGACGGACGTTTTTCGCGTGCTGTGATCTACACACACACATATATACAGGAAGGAAAGGAAAGCAACAAAAAAAAAAAAGGTGAGACCCACATTTTATATTATTTAAACCAGCCCTTCCTCTTTCTTTCTCATTTTCCAAACACTTCCTCTTTTTCCTTCGTGCAACGCAAATAGCAAACAGCATCAGAACACGTTCGCCGGCGTGGGGAGCTGGGTTTTAAAGGTAAGACTTTTTAATAAAATATTTAGGGTGAGATTTTAAATTTTTTAAAATTAAATAAGTGTTCTAAAATTTTTTTATTCATCTAGTTCATTTCATTTCTGATTTTGTGATGGTGAAAAATCTAAAGTTTGAAAGATGAATAAATTTATGTTGAATAAATGTGATTGTTGAGGCTGTTAGTAGTATAATAAATATTTTAAAGTATAAATTTATTGGTGAGTTTTGAATTTGAGGCTTATGGATCACACCCTATGCTAGATTTTTATTAAATTTAAAAATATATGTTGATTTATTGAGGTTTAGATGATTATTTGAGATGAAAAATAGATTATTATGGCTATAGGATGATAATTCTAAGCTTAAGACTCAATTTTCAATTTTTAAGTATTTTAGGTGCGAATTTATGAAATAAAAAAAAATTTGATAATAGAAATTGGTTTAGAGGTTGATTTTAGCTTATTAATATTTATTGATGACTAAAAGAGGAGTTAAAAATTTTACTTAATAGTACTAACTCTAGATTTGTATTAAGATTGAGATTAAAAATTATATTATATTCTCTAATTTTATTATTGGAGTTATTTTATTAGTTTTAATAATTGAAACTAATATTTATAAATAATATGTTATTTATAGATTGTATTGTTGGTGAAGATTATGGTGAGAAAGAAATTGTAAGAAATAATTTATTAAAAAAGCCATGAGATAATCATGCTTTTAATTTGTGATTAGTGTTGCTTCATATTAATTGAGTGATTATTGAGAAAATTATGAAGTGTTATTGAGAAATTATCTTGTTATGTTTATGAAAAAATTGAGAAATTGTGGATATGCATTTTAAAGTATTTTTACCAAGTGGGATGTCATATTATAATATTATATAATTGTATAATATTGTTATGAATTTATTTGATTATTGTGGGAGGTGTTGGGAGACTTGTTGTTATTGTATTTATGTGCCACGTGATACACACCTATTGGAGTCTAGTAGGTGGCTTGTAAGGGCTCGGGTTAATCTATCTTTAGCCGAGTAATTTAACATCGAATGAGGGCTACAGCTCGAGGTTAATGGAAGGAGATAAGGATGGTTATTTGTTATACATTATAATATTTTTTGTATTTTTGTTGGAATTATATGACTGTTGTTTCCCCATTTAACAAGCACACATTTAACTGTTTGTATACACTATCATAAATTGGCATTGGTTACTAGGACTTTTGAGTCTCATTATGTAGTTAACAATTTTTAGGAGAAGAGCCACGAGTAGCGCGTGGAGGAGTCCCTAAGGCTTAATGGCATAGATTCACTGTCTATTTTGAGTATTTGATTTATGATTTTTAATATGTTATATTGCCAATACTAGGGCTTTTTGTTTATTGACAATTATATGAATATAATGATGTAATCATGTTCTTCAAACTATTTCTACTTTTGGTATACTTTGGATGACTATAATTTTAATATCTGATTTATTTTGGATGGTTTGAAATGGCATGATTATGAGGCCAAATAATTGGCTTATTTTAGGAATTGATTAGATTGTTTATTTTAGTTATTGGTTTATGGTTTGTATTTGTTGGGAGTATAAGGATAAAAAATATGATTTTAGCCTAATGACATGTGGGAAGTAAAAATTTATCTGAAATATTATATTGTGCAAACTTAAGCTAATTATAAAATATTTTTATATTGAATTCATTGATATAAAATGTGTTGGGTGGCTGTAACCCAACTATGATTGTAAATGTGTATTAGTTGTATAAAAATTGTTTTGTATTCTTTAAAAAGGAATTTAATCTTTTTTTACCATGGTAGTTAATTTAAAATGTAAAATATTTTATAAGGCTATGTTTTATCATTTTTTTACCATGGTAGACACTTTTCTACCATGGTTGAGTTAAATTGTTTTTGAAAAAAGAAAAAAAAATTTAGCGTGTTACAATTTTCACAATTAAACTACAATTATGGTGTCCAATTCCACCACTAAGTGTTATGAGCTCACATTCACCCTTAAACCACACTTAATAGACTAAAGGATAATTGTGTAATACACCACATCATTCATTATACACACATATCACATTTTCAATACTCAACTCGTTAATCTCAAAAACAAAAAGGAGAGTCAATTTCACATCAATCATCCTATAATTCATGAGAATTAGGCATTTACATATTTCTTTACTTACACTAGTATTTTGACTCTTTCTAACTGTGCATATATAAAGCATATACAACTTAGAGCTCAAAATACAAATTTTAACATTAACAACAATTATTGCAAGTAAATAAAAAGAATATGTACTCTTAGTTGACAACATCAATTTAACCACACATTAATAATTCAAAACAAAGGAGGCCTACAATTAGGAATGATATTCCTAAGCCTCCAATACTTTCCCTCAATCTTGACTTGAGCTAGCTTCTGTAAATATTAAAGAGAGAGCAGTGAGTACTACTATTCAATAATGAAAGTTAATCTAGTGTATATAAATGTATGTTAATTAACCATAGCAATGCAAGTGGCTTAAATCTTAATATCATGTAATCACAATATAAATCAATCATCCACAGCTACGATATTAATAACCATGTGACTAGGAACAATAATTCATAACATATTACAACAATAACAACCATCTAACTAATAATGATATGCAATGCCACAATAATAACAACCATGCATCCATGATGTGATATGTATGATCAATTTCATCTTTATACCTTCCTGATACCTCTAACATGAAATTGTGGGCTATTTACTTAATGGGGTTTGTCTATGTGATTAGACTACCTAAATCTTCTATTTGTGAGGAGCTTCTTGGTTAAGGTTACCACACTCATTTATGGTTCATGGTTTTTGCTAAATGACACACTATGGAGTGTTATGCCTCTAAGCTAGCTTCCTCATTGAACAAGTGTAAACTAGTTAGGTTTGTGTCTTTCATTAAATAGCTAAGACAGTCCCTTATAGAACAACTAAGACAATATATATAAAGGCAAACCATTAAGTTTTGAGTAGCGACTATATCATGTAAATTTAAAATCTCTATTCCCCTTCCTAAGCAAACTTCCATCTCATATGATCATGCATTGCAATTTACACTTAACTCATAGCATACACAATCTAATCATGTTCTCGCATGTAACCTATCACAAATCATACTCATCACATCATTAATCATAAGACATCAACATACTATACCAAATCATCATTACATCTCAAACTTTCATTTTGTGCTTACATCATTCTTACATATCATAATTTCTTTTACACCCCTCCATAAACATACTCAATGCAAAATTGTCCACATATCAACATAAGCCAATTCAATATTTCTAAATTACACAAAAACATGCACCTTATGCCTCAATTACATTATATTCATTTTCAAAAGCATATTCATGTTTTTCAAACAATTTAAACCACTATAATCAATTAAACAAACAAAGCATAAACTAAAATTTTTTCAATTATCTTAAACTTTTGAGAGGTTAAAGATTTACCTCCTAACCATAACACTTCTAAAGCTTTATCAAGTTTGAATGGTAACGGAATGATTAATTTACATTAATCATATTATAAATCATCAATATCATTATTAATGAAATTTTACTTCTTTATTCAACACTTTATCAACCCAAAATTCTACCCTCTTATATTTCAATCACGCTCATTGAGTTTATTAGCTCATATTAACTTCATTACACTCTTCCTTCACCATTAACGGCATTAAAACTCCTCCAACCAACATATTAATGTCATTTTTTGGCCATTAATGACCTCCAACCATAAAAAACACACAAAGTCATAAACCTTAAGTTTAAATAACTTAAACAACCCCCATTAACTCTATTTAAGTTAATGGATTCAAAATTATAATCCTATAAGTCTGAAAATTACCCTCTTAAAGCAAAGCTTAGTTTGAAAATGGGGTAGAGAAGAAGAGAAGAGGTTAGTAAGGCTTACTTTTGTGTAAATAAGCTTGAATCACTCTGACAAGCTCTAATCACCAAGCTCTAGTAGATCCAATCATGAGCTCCTCGTCCCTCCCTCTCAAAATCTACTTTCTCTCATGTTTTTTGTGAGTCAGACTCGTGTTTATCATTTAAAAAATTGTAGAAGCATGCCTTCTAAGTTTTCTTTCTCTTTCAAGGCCCGAGTGGTTCAACTCCATTTCAAACCCATTTTTTAGATTGCAACTACAATCCAATAGGTCCATAAGTGCTCTTTAACCATCCACAAGCCCAATTCACACTTAGTTTTGCTTAATTACCTTCAATTAATTTAATTAATTAAAGGGTTAATTTTTAGGATGTTACATGCAACAATCTCTTGCAGATTCAAATTTCTTCCATGATATGCAACATTTCTTCCGTTATATGCAACCACTCTCTTGCACAATATAACATTCAAGAAAATTTAACCTTGGTTTATTAACCTAACAAGGGTAATTAGTAAGTTAATGATGTGTGTGGCTAGAGGGGCTTAACTTGGCATAATTGTAATTTTAGCCTTAGAAGTGGTCCAAATTGATAGCGGGCTACTAGGACAAGTAAAGAGGAAGAAAAAGTGAAGAATTGTTTTCTGTGCCATACGCTACAGTGCGTGGTTGGTCTGCCGTGGCATGCAGAGATAAATTTAAATGCAATAGGCTCCTCTGTGCCATGTGCTACGGCAGAGGGCAGCATGCACTGCGACACAAGGGTAAATTTTTTGATAAATTAGATTGTGTCTGTGCAAGAAAAACAGAAGAGAGAAAAGGAAGAAAACGAAGGAAACATTAGAGCTCTGCTAGGGCATGCTCATTAGCTTCCATTGTTGATGTTTTGAAGCTGCCAAACACTTAAGGTAGATAATCTAAGTATTATTCTTCCTTTCTCTTCCTCATTTATGATAAGATTTGACTTCAGAGATGGATTTTCAATCTATAGGAGTATGGGTCTGATTTTATTGGTTAAAATAAGTATAATGGGAGTTGTTTAATACATTAGAACACCACATTGATTATTTTGAAAATGGTTGGTCCATAGGAGCATTTATTATCCAAAAATTATTATAAATATGGTAGTTAGGAGAGGTTAATATGCATTAATGATGGTTTGAGGTGTTGCTAATGATAATGTGTATGAATGAAATTTAATGAGTCCATTGGGTATGAATGGATAGTGATTAAGAGTTGATAAAAATAGAATGTGTGAAGTTATATGTTGATAAAGCTTCAAGAGTTAGACAATGATGATATTCTTGTGGTATGAATGTAGAGAGGTTCATTTTTAGCACCATTCAAGCTTGCTAAAACTTTAAGAAGTTGGTATAGTGAGGGGTAAGCCTTTGACCTCTCAAAGGTTTGAGGTAACCGGAGAAAACTTAATCTTTATAATTGAATGTTAATTGTGTTTGTGAAATGTAAATTATGAGTTAAATTAATGATGCATATTGGCAAAGTATTTGATTTGTGAAATGGTTTTTGGAAAAAACCTTGATTTTGCCACCCTTAGTATTTTATGAAATTGATTATGATTTATTACTATGGGTGGAGAATTGTGATATGTTATGTGTTGAATTATGGAGTATTGAGTTATGTGAGTTCATGTATTTTAGATTGATTATTAAAATGCATATTATGTGAGAAATGTGTATAGTATGATCATTGGTGGGAGTTCACTTAGGAAGAAGAGTAGATTGGTTGAAATCCACATAGTAATAACAATGACTGTTGGAATTGAGAACTAGCCTTAGCACTGACCAATGAAATCAGGAGGTAGCTCTTATCTCATAGTTGATTTGAGACTGTCTCATTTGTTCTATAAGAGACTCGAACCTAATTAGTCTTCACAGGTTTATGAGGAGGCTAGATTAGGAGTATGACACTCTATGATTGTTAGTATTGGGGGACACCGAATTATATAAGTGAGTGAGTTCACCTTAGCTTGGTAGCTCCTCACAAGTGAAAGGTTGGATTAATTCATAAAGAACATAGCCACATGATAGCCACCGGTTTTGTGTCGGAGGTAACAGGAGAATATAAGGTTGGCATATAATCATGTATGCCACATGGTTGTTAGTTTTATAGTTTGGCATGTGTTGAGGGTGCATGGTTGTTATTTTTGTAACCCTGTGTTATGTTTTTGCTAAATAACATAATAAAGTGTTTTGTGACAAACCCGATCACATGGTTATTAGTTTTATAAACCATGGCTGAGTGTTATGTGTTATATGTACTTATTTACCTAACTGCATCTCTTTACAATTGATATGCAACTATACGAGTTAAGTGAAACTTTATTATTGAGTGATTGTACTCCACCCTCAATTGGCAATATTTTTAGGACCTAGCTCATCAGATCTGAGTTGGGGAAAACATACAGAGGCTTAATATTTGTGGAGTAATCCTCTATATGCCTTTTTTTTTGTTACTTTCATGTGTATTTGTTAATGTAATCGCCAACTAGGATTATTTGACATGATTTATGCACTACTTGCATGATTTTTATATAAACTAGTGTATTTTGTGCTCTGGGTTAGCAAGTTTTGGTTATGAACTCATGGATAGGGCCAAAATACTTGTGCAAGTAGAAATATATGTGTTTTGGAAAATTTGAAATGAAATTGTTGATTTTGTGCAACACTTCTTCCCCTTTTATGTTTTGTGAAAATCAGAGTTGAGTGGTGATTTTATGAGATAAGTATCTTTCATTGTGTGTGGTGCATTGTACAAGTTCACAAGAGTCCATTGAGTGTGGTCGAATAGTTGGCATAAGCTATTAGCATGTGTGGCTGAGTTGGGATACTCCATTTGTGATATTTTGTGAAGAAGTGGTCAAAATGGGTTTCGGTGTCTAACTTTTCATAGAAAATGAGTTTGAGTGTGAAATTGATGTCATTAGCTAGAGTTAGGAGAAAACTTCGTGTAGACATCAAAATCACGGCAATCGAACGTCGAACGAAAATTTAGGATGCCTTGGAAGTTCACTCCCTATGCTGTCAAATGACAGCACGGATATTGTCAAATTTCATGCAATGCACTGCGGTGCATGGTGCCTCATGCTGTGGTACATGGCACAGAGAAGACACGCCGTGGCACATATGCCGTAAGCTGCGGCGTGCGTGACACTTTCTACACAAAATCTATTTTTGAGTTTAAAACTCATTATTTTAGGTCTTATTTGATTTTCAAGCTTTCACTTTCTTTTCAAAACTCTGATATGAACTTATTAAATAATGTTTAAAATTTAAATTGTTGAGATTGAAATTCCTTTGAAAGAATTTTGAGAAATTTTCTTTTATAAAACTTTACAATTTGGTACTCATTTGAGGGTTAAACCTTAGATTGTCATAATTTGGAATCAATTGTGATTTAATCTTAGGGAGGTTACACACAACACTCTCTTATTATATGCAATACTTTCCCATAGATGCATATTTTTTCTATGATATGCAACGTTTCTTTTATCATATGCAACATTTCTCTTGCATATACAACACTTTATTACAAATGCAAATTTCTTCCACGATATGCAACAATCTCCCATTACATGCAACATTCTCTTGTCAAATGCAATACTCCTCTGTAAATATAGATTTCTTCCACGACATGTAATATTTCTTTCATATTATCCAATACTTTACCATTATATGCAACAAACTTCCATAGTTACAAATTAGGTGTAGACATATTGACATTGAAGGACCTTATACTTTAATGCTTGATAAATTTTGCTAAAGGACCTTATGTGACATATTGATAGTGAAGGACCTTGCTCAACCTTCTCTATTTTTTTTTTACCATTAAGGACATTTAAGTCATTTACCCCTTGAAATTATTGACTGCCAAGGACCTTATGTCCTAAGTCCATTTTAGCAATAAATATTGTGGTCAAGTCTTTTTAAGCATTTTTGCTAAATTTCAACTGTGTGCAGATTTTATAATTTTATCCATATGTTATAAATTAAATTTTTGTTTTTTAAACAAATTCACTAGTTAAAAAATCAGACCATCCTAATTATTTTTCACGTATGATTCTTACTTCAAGTCATTCTGGTTAATTTTGAAACATAACCTCATAAAGTCACAGTTCAAATATTATTAATACATAGAATTTAAAAAAATATATTTTTTTGAAATGAAAGATTGCGATACTTAGGTTCTTATAAAAAATATGTCAAACACATATTTTTAAGGAAAAATAACAATTAGGGATCTTGTAAAGACATTAATGACAATTGAAGACCTTAAATTGTTGAAATGTTGTGGAAAGATTATAGTCTTTATTTGTCATGAAAAATAAATAATTTTTGAAATAGCTAATGGAGTATGACTTGTGAATTTAAGTAAAATTATTTGTGAATTTAAGTAATTTTTCTTGTGAATAAATATAAAGTTAACTGTGAATGAATAAATAGTTTTATGAATTATATATGTTGTCACTTATGAATTTAAAAATAGTCACTTGTGAATTTTAGAAGGTCAGTAATAAAAAAGTAAAGGTCAATAATGAATTTATGAAACTTTATTTGTAAATGAATAGATACATCATTTGTAATTGATGGACAGTCACTTACAAATTTAAGAAATGTTACTTGTAAATATATAAACGTTAGTTGTAAATAAGCATGAATAATTTTAGCTACAAATCAATGATTTAGAGACCTTCTTATTTTTCTAAATTTATTCACATTTGACTTTGCATATATTCACAAGCAATTATCGAAAATTCACAGATGGTTCTCCTTAAATTCACAAGTAATAGTATTTATATTCATGAAAGTACCTATTTAACCATTCACAATTGACTTTTCATATATTCACAAATGATCTTCCTTAAAATTATGACCAACTTTTCTTAAATTTTTGATTGACCTCTAGCTGACTAGAATATGATAAAAAAAGGATCTCAAAAATTATAGGAAAAGATCAAAAAAAAAATTATTTGTCATTTTCTGTATTTTTTGTTCATAATTGTATTTTTGGATCATTTTATGTAACTTTATTTTTTTGTAATTCTTTGATTAATTAATTGTTAAAGTTAATTTTTGTATTAAAAATAAGGGTGACATTGCACATTTTTAAAAAATGAAAAGAAACATTGCAAAAAAAAAAAAAAAACAGTTTAGGGTTCCAAAAGTTCCTAAACACTTATAATTTAGGGGTCAAATTGCCATTTAACTTTAATTGTAAATAAAAGTCATGATTTTTTTTAGCATTTTCAATATTTTAAGGTCTTCAATTATAATTGATCTATTTATAACTTTCCTAATTGTTACTTCTCCTATTTTTTTAACTTATTACAAATACGCCCACGAGAAAGATAAAAGTTTATTTCAATTTTAGCCTCCAGTTATTTAATACTAGATGTATTGTGTCCTATGTGATGCATGAATGCTGGATATGGACTGGAAGAAGATATTTTGTTATTATGGAGGTCGAGATTGAAAATCATATATAGTGTAAATTATGCATATTCTTTTCCATGAAAAAATCCATGCACAATGATGACAAATCAAGTTATGGTAGAGTATAAAAAATTCCTATGCCTGTTAGGCGAAAAATAATAAATACCGGTGTCTAAATTATCATATAAAAATTGATGTATAAGCTAATTAACATATTTATTTGTTTTTTTAAAGATGTGATAAAAAAAATGCACATTCTAAAAATTGGAAATGTATAAAAACTATGTGGTGCTATAAAAAAAAAATTAAAATTTGGGATGCCATTACCACTAATATATGGATATGCATATTGAGTATAACACAGTAGGATATACTAATTGGATGCGACAATATAATATTTTAGAACATTAGTATGAAAGACATACGTATATAATTATGTATAAATTTGACAAATTAACACTTGAAAATAGCGATAGAAAAATTAGTTTCAAACATTATTTTAAAGGAAATATAAATATATCCATAACAACAAATTATAGAAATATTTTCTCCTAAAAACAAACATGATCTAAATGAACGTTTTAATTTGATAAGAAGCAAGAAATTTCGTTAAAAAAAAAAAGGAAGAGTGTATCAATTATTTACCGAGGTATTGGCCAAAAAAAATTATTTAACAAGGTAAAACTATTTTTTTGCCACAAATTTACTAAGATAAAACTACATGTATGAAAGAATATTTGGAAATATAGGCCGGGCTGTCAAACTACTCATCCAACCCTAGCCTATGTTAGCCTTAAAAAAAGAGCCATTTGTTGCTCATTTAAGAACTCTATTTATTTATTTATTTTGAATAAATATGAAATAAGTTTTTTTATACTCCTCTCGTTTAAAAATATAAAATATTTTTTAAAAAGTTGGATGTTAAAAAATATAATACATTTTTAATTTTTTAAAGTGTCATCATTGTTTTTTTCTTCTTCCAAAAGTGCTCTTATTGATGAATAATTTTATATTTATTGTAGGATATTTACTAGGAGGAAATATGAAAAAATATGATTAATTTAAAAATAGATAATTATTTTACTGAAGGTGAGATTTGTTTAAAAATGCCTTATATTTTTTAATGGAGGGAGCACGATTAAGTAGCCGTCATAAACAGGTTGATTCTTCACTTGATTTACCTCATATTTTTGTTAAAAGGGCTTGGAAAGCAGCCTTTCTAATGCTTCCCCAAGAGCAATGATTTGCATTAGTTGGAATTGTCATGGTTTGAGGAAGACCACGACAATTTAAAGGCTATGCTTTTAGTTAAGAAGCATAAGCTTGACGTTATCTCCCTTTAGGAAACAAAGATCTCTCTTTTGAATGCTTCCTCAGTTCTAATTTCACAAGGATTTCCTTTTTTTTATTGGTACTGATGTGGTTAATGGCAGTAGGGGGTACTATTGTTGGTTAGGGAGACTTTGTTGATCCATTTATTTTGGAATGTAATCCGCATTTCTGTGACTTGCTTGTTAGAGCTAGTAATGGTATTTTATTCTACTTGTCTTGTGTGTATGGTCCTCTTAAAATAAAAAATAGACCTAATTTTTAGAACTAGATCATTGAGACTTCCATTACCTTAAATGACCTGTGGCTCCATAGTGGGGGTTTCAGTCAAATACTCCATGATTCCGACAAATGCAGCTTGCATAATGGTTCTAATTCAATGAACCACTTCAGGGATTGTATCTCGCTTTCTCATCTAATTGACATTAAGCACTTGGGCCTAAAATTTACTTGGTCAAACAAAAGTAAAGGCATTGACCTCAATTAAAAAACTGGATGGCAAATCTAGGATTGGTAACATTGATGTGCAAATTTATCAATTTGAACATGAGTTCCAATATATTTTTAATAAAGCTAATAGCTTGAGTCACTATCATGAAAACCTTTCTTTGCAAATTTCTCAGCTCCTACATAATGTGGAATTTCTTTATGACTATTAGAGTAGTTTTTGGGAACAAAGAGCCAATATTAAATGGAAGATAGAAGGAGAGAGAAATACAAAGTTCTTTCACTTGATGGTAAATAGGAGAAAAAACAAAAAATCTTATAAGAGGGCTTTATCTAAACTCAAATTCTTGGGTGGATTATCAAAATGAGCTTGTCTTTGCTTCCTGGAGCTATTTCAATGATCTACTCACTAATACTACTTCTCATGATAGCTCTAACATTTCTTAGCTTCTCTCTTCAATTGATGTGACTGGGATCTCTTTTTTAGATATAGACATATTAATGGCATCATCAATTATTTCTGAAATTAAGGATACTATTTTTGACCTCTCTAAAGATAGTTCTCCAGGCCAAGATAGCTTTAATGCCAATTTCTTTCAACAAGTCTGAGATATAGTTGGCAATGACATTTTTTCCATGGTAACCTCCTTTTGGCAATTTGAATTTCTTCTAACTACCCTCAATAAATCTTTCATAACTATTATCCCTAAGAGTAAAAATGCCAAGACTTTGAAGGATCTTTGTCTAATAAGCCTTTGTAATATTTCTTATAAAATCATCTCCAAGGTTCTTAGCAACAAACTCAAGATTGTTCTTCCTCAATTGATCTCTCCTTTTCAAAGTGCTTGTCAGAAGACTAATCTCGGACAATATTGTGGTTGCTACTTATTTAGTTAATCAAGTTCACATGGCACGAGGGAAAAGGTGCAAATCAGGAGCTCTCAAGCTTGATTTCTCTAAAGTCTTTGATAGGATATCTTGGGAATTTATTCATGCCGTCCTCAAGCGTATGAATTTTCCAAGCAAATGGATTAATCTTCTTCTACAATGCATCACCACAGTTGAATTCAACATTATGTTTGATGACTAACTCACTTAATCCATCTTTCCTTGAAATGGAATAAGGCGAGGTGATCCTTTTTCTGCTTACTTTTTTATTCTTGTTGTAAACATTTTATCTTTTCTGCTAATTCAAGCAAAACAAGGGGGCTCTTCTAAGGCATTCGAGTCTATCAATCTTCCTTTCTAGTATCACAGTTATTATACGTTGATGATTCAGGCATCTTTTTTGGATTTACCCAATCTGGTGTTCAGGCATTAAAGGACATTATTGACATTTTTTATCATTGGTCTGGGCTTTAGATCAACTTCCAAAAATCACTTCTTCTCTTAAGTCCTAATATACTAGTAGAGATTTAAGAAGAACTTTTAGAATTTTTTGGGACCCATTGTTCTCCCTCATTTGGCAAATATTTGGGCACCTGGGTTAATGCAGCCAAAGACAAACAAAAGATCATGGACCATGTTTTGAAATCTATAGATAAAAGGTTGCATCTTGGAAATCTAAAGTTCTTTCACATGATTTAGGCTCATGCTTATGAAATATGTATTAGATATCTCTAACTTGCCTCAAGTTACCAAAGAAAATTTGTGATATCATTGATTCAAAATTAGTTGACTTTTCTTAAGGCATTGGAAGAAAAATATTCATTTAACTCGAAAGGACTTGCTTTTTGGGCTTATAGCTTTAGGTGGTCTGGGTTTAAAGAACACAAGATTAATGAATTTAACACTTATTGCAAAACAAATATGGAAAATCTACTAATTAAAGCCTCACTCTCTTTTGGAAAATACCTTGAAACTCAAGTACATTAACTCCAATAATGGTTTCTCTCTTTAAAAGCATCATCATACGAGTTAGTTTTGGAGAGGTATTCTTGAATCATCTGATACTATTACCTCTCACCTTTCTTGGCAATTTGATGATGGTAGTCTAAACCCTCTTAGTCATGGTAAATGGAGGAGACCTATGAATTTGGTTTCTGTGCACAAACAATAGCTAAATACGATTTCTAAACTCATTATTCCTTCTTATCAACCTTCGCCAAGGGTCAAACAGAATCTCTCTTTATTTAATCAAATATATAGACTTGAGATTGTTGATCAAATACTTCAGACACTACTCACTTTCTTTGACTACTCAGATAAATTGGTTTAGATAAATGGCTCCTATTCTAATAAAAAGGGGTATACGATTCTATCCATTTTCTTTGCTACTGTTAGTCCTCACCATAATGTTAGCATTTAGTCCTTCCTTTAGACATTAAATCTTTCTTACAAGACACTACTCTTTATTTGGAAGCTTGTTCATAAATCTATTCAAATTCGGGACATACTTCTCAAGAACCATCTACTTGAATCTATTCAATGTGTTTTTATCTGTGATTGTGAAGAATCCCTACAAAACATTTTCCATGACTGCCCTTTCATTAAAGCCATTTGGTATGGCTCAAGTTCCATTCTTTCTCATTTGATCTTTGTTATAGGTCTAATTGACTGGATCATCTCTACACCAGAAGCTCTATACCATGATAAGAAGATTTAAGAGCTAGAAAGAGTCTTCCTTCTTCTCCATCTTATTTGGTTTAAGAGAAATGAAGCCCTCTATGGGGCTTTCAATTCCACACCATCTCAAGTTATTCAAGAATTTAAAAGACAATTAAGCTTTATTCACAATTCTTGTCAACGGAAGCCCTCATCATCTACGCTAGTGACAAACAACACCATGATAAGGGTCTTGAATTCTTTGACTTCTAAATTGCCACAAGCCAATGGTTTACTTGCTTCTAGAAATAAATGGATAATTAGGATCACAGAATTCAAAAAATGAAGACTTATAGCTTGTGGAGCTCAAATCCCGTTTAATAAGTTAAGTTGGTTCTTGATTTGAAAAGCCAGTCACAAGAATCCTCATTCCTTTAGGCTTGCATACTTGAGAGCAATTCTTTACTAGATCTTCCACTTCATCAGTAATCTCAATCACGCTCACAATTTAGGCCACATTGTCATTCTCACTCATAGGGGAAACTTTAAACCTTTGACAGATAAAGTTGATTGTGTTGCTCAAGATGTTCTTCATTTGTTAAGTTACTTTACTTCTTTTTTAATCAAGAGGCAACAACTATAATGGCCTATTGATCTTTTTTCTGTAATTGTCCTCTTCTATTTATGTTTAATTTGTAAAACTTCTTTTTATGCTAATATATTCATTTGACTTTCTTTAAAAAAATTGACTTATTGGACTTTTTCCCTTCCCTAGTGCAATTCTAATTTTAACTTATACATTCAAGTATGGGTTATTAGTGAGATTAAGCAAAAATTGTATGGTAAAAATATAAATGGACTTCTCTTATAGATCTAAGAGCATCTAAGACCCAAAACTTATTTTTAGCATAATATTTCCCTTTCACTTTCGAAATTGGTACAATCTATCCCCTATTATTAACAAAAGTTTACTTTGACTGTTAGTTAACCAGAAAATTAAAACGACATCAAACATTACAGAAAAGAACAAAAAATACAATAAAAAAATTATAGAAAAGGATCAAGAAAATTTTATCAGTCAAATGAATAATTAGGATCATAGAATTTAAGAAAATTTTATAGAAAAGGATCAAGAAATTTTATCAATCTTTTTATGTAATTTTTGAGGTTATTTTCTGACATTTTTTTAATTAACTAATTGTCAAAGTTAAATTTTGTTAACGATTGGAGTCAAATTACACTATTTTTAGAAGTTGAAGGAGAACATTGCATCAAAAATGAGTTTAGAATTCTAGATGCTCCTAAACCTATAATTTAAGAGTTAATTTTCTCTTTATCCAATGCTATATATATTGACTTGTTCAGGTAAGGTAACTTAAGCCTTCCGGCCAAAGAAAAGATTAGACTTTTTTTTTTAATATAAGTTCAGGTCTTTTTTATTTATTATTATGCATAACTATCTTCTTATTTGTGCTAAAATCTAAATTTGATCCCAAACCCAATTATTTGGACTAAAATAGTAATTTTACCCCAATATCACTTAAGTTTTCTAGAAAAGGAGTGGTCATAAGACAATTGAGTCAAGCAACACACCTTTTGAAGGTTAATGAGAAAAATCATAGGTAATAACCCTAAAATTGTGAAGCATGGAATTATGGGTTAAAACTATCACTTTAAGCCTGAAAAATGAAAGCAAGCCACACCTATAGAATCTCTTCAATCTCTTCAACAAATCTAATTCCAATCAACCAAAAACATTCCAATTACTTCAATCTTTGGTTTTATTGCCTAACCAAAAGCTTTTTTCTTCAACAAATTCAATGTAGTTCTCTTAGGGTAACATTCATCCAAATAGCAACGAGTTCTTCAACAATTAGTAGAGCATTGACTCTTAGTAGAATAATAGCGACAAAACTTCGGTGCGTTTCTTTTAATTTTTCATGTCACATTTCTTGTAATTTCTTTTATATCGCTTTCAGTATCATGTATATTCTCACATGCAATTCTCCTAATTTTTCCCACCATTATTCCTTCATTTTTATTATGTTTAAGCACTAACATGTAGGGAAATTGTAGTAAAAGACTTGAAAACTTACCGTTTGATTTAGAAGTCAAGTATGTCATACTATTTGGTAAGTAGGGGTGTTCACAGGACGGGACTAGACCGAGACAACCCTGTCCTGTGGCCCGTCTCGAAAAATATCGGGACTCAAAATTTGTCCCATGTCCCATCTCATCCCGGAAGCTATCCTGTCCCGATAGGAGTCGGGACGGGACCGAGACGTCCCGAATGCACATCACCAAGATTGTTACAATCTTTCAACTTATTACTTGACAAGAAAAAACATATGTTACATTAATTAGAACCCCAAAAAAGTTTAATGTAAATTTCATTATGAATATGGTTGATTATAGAAGTAATGATAGACTAGAAGAATTAAACCATATAAATTAAATTTTGTTCACAACTCAACACCCAGATCTTCTTTGAAAATATTTCTTAACAATGTTCTACTTTTATGGGAGATTTGGAGAGAGAAAAATTACCTCATACTGCTTCCATTTGAACGGCACTTGAATTCTTCCTATATTCTCGATCACTTCAAATTTCTTCCCTGCAAAATCATATTGAAATAAAAAATTCAGTCTTGCTATTCGCCTAAAGTATTCTTATAATTAATTTTTCATTAATTGCAGAATTGAAATTACTGTAAAAACACATTAAAGTTTTGAAAAAGAAGCTACTTTTAACATGCCCCTGCAATTTATAAATGGTTCATTGTACTCTTCAAGTAGCTCTTTCAAATGATAACCTTGATACTTAAAAATTGCTATGGCAAAGAAAGAAACAAATTAGAGGACACAAATTGACTGCATGCTTTGTAAGCAAAGCTATACTGTGTCAAGGTACTAAACCTACCACTTTGCTTGACTTTCTTCATACAATGTAGTCTCAACCAGTGATGCTGCCATCTTCCCCATAAGAATATGCTTAGTCATATAGAAAAAAAATTCAAGAAAAAGAATGCTTTTGAAAATACCAAGATTTCCCACTAAAGGAAAAAAAGCAATAACAGAAAATCAAATTAAATCAAGTCTAAGAACATTTCAGCAGCAACATTCAACAGACAAACAACAATAACAATTCAGCAAATACAGCTCAACAAAGACAAGTAACTTTCAAGTGATAAGTGCAACAACAAGTCAAGAATCAACAATTTAAGCCCCAAGCACAACTTCAACTTCAAGTCATTGCTCTTCCTCTTCAACTGAGATATTTAAAGCTAATGATTCTTCTAAAAATAAAACAATAAACACAATATAAACAAAAATTATTAAATATAGATAAAAAATTTAAATCATATTAAAAGAAATAATCAATTATAAAAAATGATATTACCTTCCACAGCTTACTCTACATCGTTAAAATTATCAACATCAACACCTTTCAGTTTTGTAGTTATTGGAGATAGCCAGTTTTGGGCACAAATTAGTGCCTCAACCATCCTTAGAGATAGGGAGCTCTTAAAATCATCAATTACATGACCTCCCATGCTAAATGCAGATTCTGAAGACACAGTGGAAACAGGCATGGCCAATATATCACGTGCAATCAATGAAAGGACTTTATATTTAGCTGAATTCAATTTTCACCATATTAAAATGTCAAAATTTGGATCAAGTGCTTCGGCTAACTCATCGTGCAAATACTTGTCCACCTCTGCATACTTATTTGCTTGAACCTCAATCTCTTTTTGGGTAAGAAACCTTTGAAATTAAGCCCTAGACCTAGAACTTAAGAAAGTTAAAGGCCTACGATCTGATCCAAGTGATTGAGTCAAACTACTTTTACTTGCTCCTTGTGTCTGACTCTAACTTTGACTTTGAGTCTAAGGTATGTCAACCCCACTTGAATAATGATCATATAAACGATGCAAGACATCTGAGACCTTTTTTGTCATAGCTTCACGTTGTGTAGCCTCAGGAAACATATCCTCAAAAGCAAACTGCAAATATTCATTTTATACCTTAGGTCAAGTACCACTGCTACCACAAGCAAAAGATTAAGTTTCTCTAAGTTTCCCCAATACTTATTATACTTGGTCAACATGCTCTTAGCCATATCACAAAGCAAGGAATCATGATTGTTTGCACTTTCACATAAAATTGTAAAGACATCAACTATTTATTAAAAGCAAACATTTGAGGTCATATAAAATGATCCTGAAAATTACAAAGTAATATCATAGAACACCTTCAAAAAGATCATAAAATCTTTTGCATCCTTCCAATCATTTTCATTAGGGGGACCAATCAAATTTTTATCTAAGAAGAAGTTTCTATAATCATTATCTTACTGCTCCATCCTCTCAAAATGCTATAAAATTTAATTGCACTCTCTAACATAATGTAAGTTGAATTCCATCTAGTTGGACAATCCATGCTTAGTAGCTTCTTTGAATCAATTTTCATTTTTTTCACAAGCTCCTTGAATTTATGAAACCTTGATGGAGAAGATCTCACATATTTAATGGCATTCCGAATGCCTTCAATACACTTGTGCATATCTTTCACACCATCAGAAACAATCAAATTTAAGATATGCGCACAACAACGCAAATGCAAGAACTCCCCATCACAGACTAAACCATTCCAATACCTCAAGACCCCCTTTAAAGATGCTAAAGCAGTGTCATTAGAAGAAGCATTATCAACTGTGATTGTAAACACCTTATCAATGCTCCAAAACAGCAAGCATTTCTCAATTTCTTAAGCAATTGTTTCTTCCTTATGATTTTCAACTACACAAAAATTCAAGATTCGCTTTTAATATGTCCAATGCTCATCAACCCAGTGAGCAGTTAATATAATTGGCATTTTGATTAGAAGTCTAAGTATCAGTAGTGAGCGAAATACGAAATTGAGATTTTTTAAAATTCCTTTTCAACTTTCTAGCTTCTTCAAGGTATAACTTGTAGCAATCTTTAGTAACTGTAACTCTTGAAGGGACTTGAAAGCGATGTTCTAACCTTCTCATCATCTCTTTAAAACTATCACCTTCCACAACATTAAAAGGCATTTCATCCAATATCACAAATATAGCAATGGCTTGTCTGCAATCGAGTTGATTAAATAGATGATGACTCAAAATTTTAGATGACCCTAATTGAGAGCCCGATAGCAAAGATTGTGCCAACTTGTTTGCTTTGTTTGGATTTCTGGGATATCTTTTTACATGTTTTCTCATTCCATTTATCCCATGTCTTGTAAAGTCACAACCAATTGTTGTTGGGCAATACTTGTACTTAGCACATGGTTCTCCATTAGTTTTGTCCAACGGTAACCTTTCAAAATGCGCCCAAATAGCTGATTTACATCTCTTTCTTCTACTTTCTCCTTCATTCTTTGACTCATTTCCCTCATTTTCCTCTTCAGTATCAGGTGATGAAGCATTTTCAGGATCTTCTTCTATTGTTTCAACATTTTCTTGAAGGGTGGGTGTAGTGGCCATTTTTCTTCGTAATGTAGATTTAGCCAACAGCAACAACAACAACAACCCTTAATTGATTAAAACCTCATATTAAATATTCAAATAGGCATGCATAAAAATCAAGGGCATTAAATTTCCACACATCTAAATAATCTAAATCATGTAACCAAATATTTAAATAATTTATATGGTTAATATTTGCTTTACTTAATCCAGAGGAGGCAAATAAAAATTGTGCATGTAACAGGTTTGGTTGGAAGCACCACCACTTCTTGTTCTTGTTAATAGAATTCCAACACGCAAATTAATATAATCAACTTAATTAAAACATGGATATATATATATATATATATACTGCATTTGTAATGAAGTATCTACTTTTATCAATCTACAATTCACCACATTTCAAATATAAATAGTATTTGCCTTTAGCAATGGAACTGTGAAATCTCACGCACAGAAGAGGATATATGGGCATATATATTTTACGTGGACTAGATAAAGGCACTAGCACAGAAGAGGATATACATGGGCATTACTTTATCAACTCGAAATGCCAAGCACAAGCTCAATCATCCCTATTAATTTATTTTTCAGTATTTAACAAGACAACAAATCAACAATGAAACGCACTAGATCTGAGGATGACGAGGAGAATGATGGATTTGAGATATCACCAGATCTGGGTTAAAGAGAATAATAGCTGTGGAAATATGAGGCAAAGCTGGGAGCCTGGGACGAAGATTTAGGTAGAGATCTGGGTTGAGGCAACAAATACCTTATAGCCATGTCGCGTGGAGGTGGAGATGGAAGCATGGTCGAGGTCGCGAAGGTAGAGGCATGAAGCTAAGCGACTTGTGCAGCTTTTGTTTTCATGCATCGGAGCTTGGAACAGAGAAAGACGTGGAAGACGTGAATAGAGAAAGAGTTCGCGATGAAGGGAATAATAGCAATTCAGAAAGGAGATTTAGGGAGGAACGTGCGGAGGCAACCTTTAGTCAGAAGGATCGAAGGTCTGCTCTGTCTCTGTGGCTGTGCGACTGATCAACGACGAAGGGTTGGAGTTGGAGCTTTGAAAGGGAAAGATGGAAACCAGAGTCTAGAAAGTGCAAAGGGAAAAATGAACTACAAATTGCAAGTCTCTCTACTGTGTGTCTGTCCTGTCTCGGGATTAAAGCTAAAAAATACCATTAAAAATTAGTTTAATTAAAATAAATAATAATGGTTAAATTTAAATATATATATATACTGAATATAAATGGGATGGGACAGGACGTCTCGATGGCTTGCCATTGGGACGTCCCGTCCCGTCCCATCCCTATTTTGGCCCTGTCCCATAAAAGTATCGTCCTAGATTTTTTTGAGCCGGGACAGACCCGTCCCAATATGATTGGGACGAGCATGGGCCAATATGAGTCAGTCGAGTCGAATACATCTTGAACACCCCTATTAGCCAATTTGATAGGGATGGTAGTGATTTGGCCCCTTGCATATCATTATCCAGGGTTTGGTTCCTGAATTTGTGAATAAAAAAATATCGTTTGAAAAATGATAGCCTTTTAAATAGCCTTCTTATTTTTTGAAAAATTAATCTCACAACTATTAGTTGTGAAAATATCTTTAGCTAAAGGGGGAGGGGGAAAGACATGGCACACAAATTTTTAGTTCCACGTGATTTCACTAATCCATGTTACGCTTGATAAAAATATTGGAAGGAAACGGGAGAAAATTTTTAAATCATAATGCCCCACATATGATTTTTCTTAGTCAAATGAAAGATTCCCTTCGTCTCATTCTGGATCTGCCGGCGTTCAGATTCAATGGATAGACACAAATCTTTTAAAAAAAAAAAGTGAGGGGGGGGGGGGAACAAGATCCACGTGGGAGAAAATTTGGATAAGATACTGTTTATGCTACGTACTTTTCGCAACTAGAACTTGGCGTGTTCTGTAATTGGGGCCACTATTCTAGTTTTAAGACAAGCTTATCTTATTGGGCTGGACATGTTTTTCTTATCAAGGATGAAGCCCACATTTATATTTAATTTATTTTCTTATAAAAAAGTATTAATGCAAATATGAGGAAATTAAATAACCCAAATACGCCCATAACGTTTTGAACAATTTTGGTTGCAAGCTTAAATTTCCCTGTTCAGTCTTGTTTTGCTCTCTAATTAAGGTTGTTGTATAAATAATATGTGGACGCAGGTTGGCTCATATATAAGTTGGTTTGAGCGGAGGCTCCAACTTATAGGCTATGGTTCTTTATGATAAGTGGTTCTTTGACACTGACAAAAAAATTGCGAGAAAGAGAATCTTATATATTAATATTATTAGGCAAGGGCTTTATATAGATATACAGGAGGTTGTAAAACCAAATTTAAGTTATCACTATTAGAAAACCCTAGTAGTTTAGAAAAACTCTCTTAAGCTTTCTCTCGCTATTCTTTTCTATTCATTACAAGCTAAGGGATCAAGCAGGTTGAGAAGTCTACTCCTTTTAAGTTTATGAGATGATCAGTTGAGTATATACCCATTGGTTCTTCTTTAAACATATATACTGATAATCGAAAAGTGTTTGATTCAACTAATTGAAAAAGTTGAATCAGCTTATTTTAAAGTTTTGAATTTGAGTCTTACAATAAACAGTCGTGTTAAATAAATATGTCAAAAGCATACTTGACATACTCGTAAGGCTGCTGCTAGTAATAATAGTCAATTTCATAAAATATTGAGCAATTGAATAAAAAATGTATGTATGTTCATAATTATGTTCTTAAATATTTCTCTTGAGATTCATATCTTTATATTTCCACATCTATATCCAATGAAATTTAAAAAATTTAATAATTTCTCACAAATGACAATCCATGCGAATCTAAATATTTTTAAAATAAAAAAATTAAATATTTTAATTACTCCTAGAATTATTATTTGATAATTTTCACAAACTTTTTTGTGAGAAATAAAAGATAATTATATTTTTTTAAAAAAATCTTATGAATAAAGTTGTGAGAAAATTTGCAAGTAATTCTCTCACTTGTTTGATGCCGTAACTTGCAACTTTTCTCACATAATTTTTCCTATCCTTTTTAAGAAATTCTCTCTCTAATAGTATAATCTATGCCTACTATTTTATGAGAAATTCTACGAGACAACGTTGTTGAAAAATTATATTCGAGAAATTCTCTCCACTTGCACCAAGTAACAAATTCTGCGAGAAAAATTATAAGATATATTTGATAGGGCAAATAAGCTTTTAGGTTCAGTAATACCATAAATCCTGAAATAGTTTGTTATGTAAATTATTTCTTGAACTTTTAAAAATTATGCAATCTGGCTCCAAGCATTAATAAAATTTAACTTTGACTATTAATTTATAAGAAAATGACAAAAAAGTACTTCAAAAATTATAGAGAATGACAAAAGTACTTCAAAAAATTTTGGTCATTTTCTGTATTTTTTTAGTTTTTTTTATAATTTTTAGGTTTTTTATTGTAATTTTTTGATTTTTTTGTAAATTTTAAGGTCATTTTTTATTATTTTTTATTAACTAACTGTCAATATTAATTATTATTAACAGTAGAGACTATATTGCATCGTTTAAAAATTAAGATTCCTTATTTAATTGAGCTTCACTCTGTGTATGTATGTGTATTAAAATTATCACTGTGTGTATTTTAGGCCCAGTTCAGGTGCATATAATACAGATGAGGATATATTCATTATTCAAATGGCAGTACCAGATGACTCATAAACAAAATTTAATGATAAATGCGGCAAAGGAAATTCATCACTGTCTAGTCAATCGAAAATTCTAAAGCCTTTAAAAGCATATACTGATAAGCTTATAATGATTAGTTAGCACGTATTTTCTGAATCGGTACGTAGTAGACCAAAACAATTAATAAATAAAATATACAAAGCGAAACAGCTCTGGAACGCATACTGTATATATTTAATTTACAACTTATCCTATGATGATGACGTTCAAAAATTAAAATTAAAATATTTTAAACTTTTAATATTTATAAATATTAAAAAGTTTTAGTAATTTAATATATTAGTAATAAATTTTAAAATATTTTTAATTTTTATAATTTTATTTTTAAAAATATAGGGACCAATATTTAAGAGATTCAAACTTCAATAACTAAATTGTAAAAGGTAAAGTTCAGGGATTGATTTACAATTTAGTTAAAACTTCAAAAACTGAGTTATAACGAGTCAAAATTCAGAGCTGAGTTACAATTGAGTCAAAACTACAGGGACTAAATAATTAATTTTTCCTTAATTATATGTTGAAAAGAATTGTTTGAAACTTATCGATGTTTGTTAACTCACCTTTGATGCAAATTATAGCAAGTTACATGATGTGTGTAAAAATATGTTTTTGAATCGATAAAAATGATCTGTATATTTATACATATATGATTAATGTTGTTGAGTAATGAAATGAGATGAAATTGTGAATTGTGGTACTGGGTGAACATAATTGTGTTAATAAAATTGTTGAGCATGTTATGATTAAAGTGATGTCAGTAATTTGCATGTTATTGATGAAAGTGAATATATATGCTACCTGTTGAATATTTGTGCATGACATGATCATATGAGATGAAAGTTTGCCTATAAGGAGAGAAGTAGATATTTTAAATTCATATGGTATTAAATGCTTACTGTTGCAATCGAAAGCTAGCTAGGCTGCCAATCGGTTGAATCAGGAGGTAGTCATTGTCCCATTGTTGTAGAGAGACTATCCCAATTATTCTTTAAAGAACTCAAACCTAAATAGTCTCTAACAGTTCATGATAAGATTACATTAAAGATGCGATACTCTATGATTGTTGCTTGTTAGTATTGAGGAAAACTGTGACTCACAAGTGAATTCAATAGCCTTGGCTAGGTAACTATTCATGAGTAGAAGGTTTAGGTAGCCCGAGTTCATAGACGTAGCCCACTAAATAGACACTTGTTTCATGTCGAAGGTATTATAAGGGTATAAGGATGGCATTAATATGCATATTATACCTAGCCACATGGTTGTTATTATTGTGATTTGGTATAATTTGATAGGAGCACATGGTTCTTAATATTGTAACCCTATATGTGTTTTGATGCTTCTATTTTATGTAAATTTTGATATATGTTGGTCCCCAGCCACATAGTTGTTAAATATTGTGGTTGTGGCAACTCCTAAAAAGTAAATATACTTGTAAAAATAGTAAAATTGTCATTTACATCTATAAATAATTGACATGTATTTTTATAAGCTAGATTGACATTGGTTACTAAGTAGTTATACTTATCTCTTTCTCTTCAATATTATAGGGACTAGTTTATTAGATTAGAATTGAGGAAAATAACTAGAGGCTTAGGATTCTATTGAGATCCTAATAGTAAGCCTCATACAATTTTAATTATGTGTATTTTGTTGATAATTTACCAACTAGGATATCACATAATTTTTTATTCTTTGTTCTAATTGTGAAATTGATTTAAATGTGTATTTTGTGCTTGATTTATATGTGATGTTGTTGTAAAGTTCATTTAAGGTCAAAATACTAGTGTAAGTAGTCAGATGTGTAAATGAATGGGTATGAAGACTTTTGTGATGATTTATGACAATTTAGCTCTCCCCAATGTTTTTTTGATCAAGAGATTGAATGATGAAATTGTGATAAATATGTGATTGATTTGCTATAGTATATTACATGAGTCCTGTATAGTCCATTAAGGGTGATCTATGAGGTAGTAAGAGCTTTTGCCACTTGAATTGAATATTGGTTACCTAAGTTGTGTGATAATGTTATAAAGGAGTGAGATTTGAAATGGATATCCAACTTTTGATTGAAAAATAATTTGAATGTGAAACTAGTGCCATTAGCTAGAACTCAGAGAAAGTTTTATGTGGACACCAGATCACCTCAATTGAACATCAAATGGGGAAATGAGGTTCATCAAAAGTTTTCCCCAAGAGTTATCATTTGATAGCAAAAATTCATGTAATGTACTGCAGTGTATAGCACAGAGGTAAACATGCCACAGCACATCTGCGACATGCCATAATGCACCTTTGTCCTTTGTGCTAGAATGTTGTTTTTAGATTCTAATGCAAATGCTATAATACAAATTGGATTCCTATGCTTCTATAAATGGGTTTTACTTTGATTTTTGGTTTGAGAAACTATATTATGAGAAATTTTGACATTTAAAAAAATTGGGATTTCATTTGTGTAAATGTTACAAACAGCTACCTATGATTTCTAAATTAATTATGATTTAATAAGGGTGACCTTACAAATATTGTGAAATGAGTTTTAAAAAGTATTTTGAATTAATATCATGTCTTCTTATAGCCAAACAAAATAATAAGCTGTTGATAAAAAATTATAAAATCTGCCCCATTAGTCTAGCTCTAGTCCTTAAAGCGAATATGACTATATGTAGTAACTACCATGATCAGGGTTATGATTATGGTACTTATCATGGTAGTTGTGGCACTAATTATAATCCTAACACTTACCAAAAGAAGAAAAATAATTAAGGGCAAAATAGAGATGGCAGTGGTCCTTCAAAAATTGTTGAAAATCATTGTTATCAATGTAGTATGAAGGGGAATTGGTCACTTACATGTCGTACACATGAGCATCTAGCAAAATTTTATCATGCCTCCATAAAAAAGGATTGAAATAATGTGGAAGCAAATTTCACTTATCAAAATGATGATGTCAAGGCAAATTTTTGCATATAAAAATGATGATATTAATGAATTGGATGATATTAAAGGCCTTGATGCTATGGTACATATGGAGTTAGCTGATTTCTTTGAAAATTAAGATTAGAAAAGCTTGGTTGAGAAATAATTAAAATAATTAGAATTATGTTTTATTTATATTTTTATTTAGCTTCCTTGTTTTCTTGTAATAAAAGTATTATTGCTTGGAATAAATTTTGTTTCATTAAATATTTATTTTAATGCATTTTCTTTCTTTTGTTTAAGAATATGGATATTTTTCTTTCTTTTTTATTAGACACAAGAATGAAGATATGTGCCTCGTAGATAGTGCTACAATGCATACCATATTTAAAGATTAAAAATATTTTCCTTATTTAACAATACGGGATGGAAGCGTCAATGTCATAGTGAGTACTATCAAATTAATTGATGGCTTTGGAAAATCAATTATAATATTACCTGAGGGAACACAAATTATTATAAATTATGCATTATATCCATCCAAATCTTAAAGAAATTTGTTAAGTTTTAAAAACATCTGCCAAAATGGATATCATATTGAGATTACAAATAAAAAAAATGTTGAATATTTGCATATTATAGGTTTTAGATTTGGAAAGAAATGTGTCTCAGAGAAATTATCCTCATTCTCTTCTGATCTATATTATACAAATATTAGTACAATTAAAATAAATGTAATTGTAAACAAGAAGTTTATTGATCAAGATACTTTTGCTGTTTATTATGACCTATTAGGCCATCTCAAGTCAGCTATGATGTACAAAATTATTAAAAATTTATATGGACATCTATTAAAGAGCATAAAATTCTTCAATTTAAAGATTTTTCATATGTTGATTGTTCTCAAAGAAAATTAATTAAAAGACTTTCAATTGTAAAAGTCAAGATTGGATCCCTTGCTTTTCTTGAATGTGTCCAGGGGAATATAGGTAGACCTATCCATCCACGATATAGACTATTAAGATATTTTATAATTTTAATATATGCATATATAGGATGGTCACATGTGTGTTTGTTATCAATACATAAGTTATCATTCGCTATATTACTTGATCCAATAATTTGATTAAAAGCATAGTTCTCAAATCATGTAATTAAGATAATTTGTCTTGATAATGCGAGTGAATTTTCATCATAAACTTTTAATGATTATTGCATATCAACTGGAATAATGGTTGAAAAATATGTTGTTTATATCCATATTTAAAATGGTCTCGCAAAATCATTCATTAAATGCCTCCAATTAATACCTAGACCAATGTTCTTGAGAATAAAACTTCTGACTTCAGTATAGGGACATTCAATTTTACACATAGCATCACTTTTGAGCACTAGGCTAATGAGTGATCATAAATTCTCTCAATTACTGTTGGCTTTTGGTCAAGAGACAAATATTTCCCATATTAAAATTTTTGGATGTGCGTTATTTGTCCTTATTGTTCTACTACAATGTACAAAAATTGGACCTCAAGGAAGGTTGAGAATGTGTGTTCGCTATAAATCTCCCTCTATAATCAAATATCTAGAATCATTAACTGGAGATTTATTTATGACATGTTTGATGACTATCATTTTGATGAGACAATTTTCCTAACATTAGGAGAAGAAAAGAATCAATTGCATAAAGAAATTACATAAAATGTTTTATTATTATCTCATTTAGATTTTCATATAAAGTAAAGTGAACTTGAAATTCAAAAAATAACCCATTTGCAAAATATTGCAAATCAATTGCCAAATGCATTTAATAACTTTAAAAGAATTACCAAATCTCATGTTTCAGTTGAAATGCTCCAATTGATGTTTCAGTATGACAATTAGAAAATGCAAATGAATAGCCACGTTTAAAGCACGGTAGACCAGTTGGTTCTAAAGATAAAAATCTTAGAAAAACGAAAGGAGCAAAAAATAAAGATGGCATAATTGAGGAGGCTAATACTCTAGAAGAGTATGAAGACATAACTAATTAGAAGACCCCATAAGAATTTCAGGTACCTAAAGATAATGAAAAGATCTTAATAAGTTATGTCACTATGGGAAAAAGATGGAGCTAAAAAAATATAGTTGTCAATGGCATATTTTCATATAATTTTTTTGTGGAAACAATGAATTAAAATGTGGATGTTGAATCGAAATCAATTGAAGAATAAAGACATAGAAATGATTGGTCAAAATGGAAAGATGCAATTCAAGTAAAATTAAATTCACTTTCAAAGTGTGAAGTTTTTGGACTTGCAGTTAGAATATCTAATGGTGTAGAGCTAGTTGGATATACATGAGTGTTTGTGTGAAACCAAAATAAGAAAAATGAAGTCGTTAAATATAAGGCACGACTTGTAGTACAAAGATTTTTGTAAAGACTCGGTATTGATTATGAAAAGACATATTCTCTTATTATGGATGCAATTACTTTAAGATATTTAATTAGTCTAGCAGTACACAGAAAACTTGAAATGTGTCTAATGAATGTTTTTACAACCTATTTATATGAATCTTTAGATACATAAATTTATATGAAAATCCCTGAAGAATTTGAAATGCTAAAAGCTTGTAAAGATTCTCAAGAAAAATATACAATTCATTTGCAAAAATTTTGTATGGATTGAAACAATCTAGAAAAATGTGGTATGACCGTTTTAGTGAATATTTACATTATTAAAGGAAGTTATAAGAATGATCTAATCTCTTCATGTGTTTTTATAAAAAGAAAAAGGTCAAGATTTATTGTAATTGCTGTCTATGTGGATGATTTGAATATAATTATTGGAACTCTAAAGGCAATTGACTGTTTAAAAAAAGATTTTAAAATAAGAGATCCTAGAAGAACAATGTTTTGCCTCGATTTACAAATCAAGTACTTAGAAAATGGAATTTTTTTCATCAATCAACTTACATTGAAAAAATATTAAAGTAATTACATGAATAAATCACATCCATTAACTACTCTGATAGTTATAGATCTCTTGATAAAAAATTTTTTTTTACCTTCAAGAGAAAGATAAAGAACTTCTTGGTCATAAAATACCATATCTTAATGCTATAGGTGTATTGATATATCTTGTTAATTCAACAAGACAGAGTATTGCATTTGTTGTGAATTTATTAGCACGATTTAATTCTTGCTTAACAAAAAAGCATTAGAATTGAGTTAAACACATATTTTGATATATCTAAGGGACAATTGATATGTGATTATTTTATTCTAATGAATTTGGATCACAACTCATTGTCATGCAGATGCAGAATTCCAATAAGATCTAACTAGATATTTTTTTATTTATGGGGTACAACAATATCTTAGTGTTCAAAAAAACATGTTACCTTATCAAACCATGCAGAAATAATTACAATTCATGAGACAAGTAGATAATTTGTTTGGCTAAGGTCAATATAATCCATCATATCCAAAAGATGTGTGGTTTATTATTAAAAAAAAAGATTTCAACAATTTTATATGAAGATAATACAACATAGATAGCTTAATTGAAAGAAAGATACATTAAAGGAGATAAAATAAAGCATATTTCTCCAAAATTCTTTTTCACTCATGATCTTTTGAAGTAGTGAAATAGATATTCAGCAAATTCACTCATATGGCAATCTTGCAAATTTGTTTACCAAGATGTTGCTAACTTCAACATTTGAGAAGTTAGTGTATGATATTGAAATGTGCATATTCAAAGACATAAAGTGATGGTGTCACTAGAGGAGTAAAGTAATATTGTTATCGAGGAGACTGGGGGAGTAAATATCATATTGTACTCTTTTTTCCTTTTCAAGGTTTTGTTCTATTGGGTTTTCCTAAAAAAAACTTTTAATAAGGCAACTTTAACAAGTGTTTAAAAATATTGTGTACTCTTTTTCTTTCACAAGGCTTTTCTCCTATTAGGTTTTTCCTAGTAAAGTTTTATTGAGACACAATGTTTGTTATGGACATCGAAGAGGTAGTATAAATATTATATTATGAATGTTCATAACTCATACCTTTTAAGATTTATAATATCAATCATAGTATTATCAATATACAATTACAGTTACAATATGCAATGGTAATTAGGATTCATAGTACCCTTGAACAATTATAACACTAATCATACATTTTAAACCAAATTTAGCCACTCAAAAGCCCTAATCTCTTATAGAACATGTCACATATCATATTTACATAGAATCCACCTTTTGGCCATTTTATTTTAATCATACCAATTCAAAATCAATTAAATATGCACTTGTAATAGTATTTTAGTCCTTTCACCATAGAAATCACAAGCACTTACATCTCAAGCTAAAATATCCACATCATCAACCCATGCAAGTGCAAAACAAAATGCATATGTTTTTCTAGTTGGCAACAATATACTTATAATTATATTCATATACACAAAATCAAAATGTTAAAACCTTACAAATGGATGTCCACCACTTGTTGCCTGGCTCTTTCTCTTAGCCTCTATCTGACTCCAAACTTGGAAATTGGTAACCACAGGATGAGACAAAGTTCTAATAATAAATAATTTATTCCTATCTATTAACAAGTAAAATTATAAACTAGTATGTAAAGCAAGATATTAAAACACATGATGTAATAAACACTATCATAATATTACATGCATGATCATAATATCCATCTTAACTTCCACAACAATTTTTGATTGATTTTTAAGTTACAGTACTAGACCAAACATAAATAGCCTGGTTCGAGCTCACCTTCTATGGGAGAATTGCTTGGCCAAAGGTGTTCTATTCTACTTTTGAACCATATATTTCCTCTACCACACACATAATTGAGGTGTCATTCGTTACAAGTGCCATACCCTTTCAAGTGCTAAAGAGTGCATATTATGACTGCCTATATTTTCTATGATAATAGCCCATAACATATTTGCTACACCAAATATCCTATGGTTCTACCCCAACAATATGGATTTTTCAAACTCTACTTGCACTTAGGGTGAACTCCCACCCTTTGATGATCATGAATTTCATGCATAATACGATCAACATAATGTATCCTTTAACTTTAATTAAATCATTTAATAAATGTAAGTCATTTTCTTAAAACCGTTCTATTCCCCACTCTATAAGTTCTAAAATCATGCAAATATATAATAACACTTTTAATTTTGCAAATAACTTGCAAATAATTTCACAAGCTAATAAGCAGTGTGAATTATTCAGTTATCTTAACCCTTTAGATGCACAAGAGTTAACCGTGGTAATTTGAGCACTTTAATAGTTCCTTCAACCTTAAAAGTTTCATTTTACAAGGTCTACAACATTAAGCACTTGGTATGTTAGTTTACTAACTTAACATAAGTACTCACTAGCTAAATCTAACTAAATTTAGCTATCTAAAACCCCTAATTTCTATCATTGGACAATTCTAAGCCCTAATCAACTTTCACAATCTTCATACAACTATCACTAACCATATTAAACCAATATAAGATTCTCAAAACTTCAAACCTCTCATTTAAGACTAGGATTCAACAAAAGCCCCAAAACTTAATCAATAGACACCAATCTTAGATGCAAAGACTTAATTTAACTCCTAATAACCTTATAATAGTCATTGGGCTATATAAAAACCCTCCACTAACTCATTCATTTTTATCACATCTCAAACCAAGAGAAAATAGAGTAGCCAAGGGGAAGAAGGAGATACAAATCTTAATTGGAAGATGATAGGTTAGAACTAACTCTTAGGTGCTGAAATTTTGCTACACTAGCAAAGAATTTCCCCTTTCCCTTCATGTTCTTTGTTGTTCTTTCTTTCCTCTCTAATTTTCTTGTCATCCACAACTTATTTATCAAATTTTTGTACTGTATGTCACAATGCATCATGCTATGCTACAACATGTGGTACAATAAGTCAAAACTCACTTCAACTCACCCACTTTGACATGATCTGGTCCAACTTCCATCCTAACCTAATTTTAAAGTTGACCAATAATCCAAAATATCAATTAACAATCCAAAAATATGATTAAATTAATTGATTCGCTAATTTGCTAATTTATTCTTTAATAGCAATTTTTTTCTAGATTTAAAACTTGAGATGTTTTAGGATTCCCTTGTCCTATAATATCTTGATGAATGGCTCAGAATGAGTTTCTTGTAGTTAACATCTCATAACATTCAAAGGCTACATAATGCACCATTATATGTGCCTCTTTATAACTTTATAACATTAGAATATAACCGGAATGGTTAGAGGTATGTAAATAAAAATCATATCCAAAGCATATGTACATAAGTAAATAAGAAATTCTCCTCCATTATTTCTTTCATTTCTTGTCTTGTCTTATTCTTTTTCATTCTTTGTATTAGTTATATTTTATAACAAAATGAGAATAGTTTTCAAAACAACTAAATTTAAAATACTTGTCCAAACAAATCTTTAATTTTGTTTTGTTTTTGAAAACAAAAACCAAATAGGCGCTTGGTTTCAATTATACTCAAAATCAAACTTATAAATCAATTTTATAAATAAAATTCAACCAAACTCAATTTTTCGAATCTAAACTCAGTGTACCATACCCTTATATCTTGTGCTAATTACACTACGTTTTTTTTTTTTTTAAAAAAAAAATCTAGCGACCATTGTTACCGCGGCTCAAGTACGTGCATGAGCATGACGGCATTTAGTGGGAAAAGTATTGGTCTTTTACGTAATCCCACTTTTTTTTTTTTACCATTTTTCTGATAATTGATCAATTCTCATTTACAAAATATACATACATTAAACCTTGTGAGGAGACAAACAAAGTAAATTCAATGATAAAATATAAATAAATCCACCGTGATGAATAGTTATATTTTTTGTCTCTTTGCGTTGTATTTAAAATTAAATAAATAAAAAAGTTCAATCACATGGTCAGGTGGTAGTTGTGCGCGCACGTGCTCGACAATTTTATCACGTTTCAATAATTTATTGGTAGGTGCGTCTGCACGAGCCCAACAACTGAGTAAGTATGATTCGTCACACGGTGTTAGCTTAATACGAGAGATAGGTAGATACATAAATAAATAAATAAAATAAACCTACCTCTTTTTGTCCCCTTTCAGTCACGTGTCCTTAATCATGGATTGAAAGCAACGACTCGTTGATGTAAAAATAAATAAAATAAAATAAAACAGCAAGCGTTTGATTCCAATAGGATGGACTAGGATCACTCAAAAAAGAGCTCCAGTTTAAATTCATGTAAATAGGAAAAAATGTTATTAGAAGAGCTATTTCAAATTAGGTTGACAACGTTCCAATCTGATCAGTCAGATAGTCATAAAGTAAAATACAATAAAGAAATGCCTTTGGCAAATAAAAACGCCAAAAATATGTCCAAGATACTTGTAAAATTACAGTGGGGCGGAAATAAGTAATAACCCAGATTTTTTATGACACTAGATGACGTGATAAAAAAAATGATAGGATATGTGTGTGTGAGAATTTGCTCACTATTTGTTTTTATAATTATGTAATCTGGTGTTATCAAGTTAAATTTAAACATTGTCAAATGTAAATAAAGATAATCTCATGTCATAATTTTTTTATTTACAAAAATTCAATCCTATAATTTTTCATAACAAGCATTAAAATGTAGATTTGAGAAGGATAATACCTAGCATTTTGACAACATTATATAATGATGAATCTAAGGGGCCAGCAGCAGTTGTGGCCCCAATACTTCAAATTTTTTTCCAAAAATAGATATAATTTTGTTTGAGAAAATGTAAAAATTAATGTTTATCTCCCCACTTTTAGATAAAATTTTAGTCATGGCCCCTCTATATTATGGTTTCTGGATTCGTCCTTGATTATATTGTATTCGGTTATGCTTATTTACTTTAATCTATCCGGTGTATCAATTTGTATTTTTTTATATTAATTATTGTTTATTTTATTTTCCATTACGAACACACGTTCTTATCTTCACCATAATCGCTATCAGATAAATCAAATCTTATCTTGCTAAAAATAGTGGTATCCAAGTGGCCATCATTATATTCTTTTTTTCGATATTCTCAGTTTCTTTCTGAACAATATAAAGTTCTAAGCTTTAAATATAGACCCTATATGCTGCAAAACTCAACGTGAGTATTTAGTAAAACAAGAAAGAATTTAACGATAACCGTTACAACACTGTAACCGTTGAATGCAAAACGACGCAACGTCAGCGTTATTGCCACTGCTTTACAATGATTGTTATCTATATTTCCATTTGACTGCAATTAACGAACTTTCTTTTTTTTTTTAATGATAAAGAAGTTTCGTTTTTAGTTAAAAGCATTTTAATAAAAAAGACTAGAAATGAAATAAATGTTATCCTTAGGTTCTGTAAATTGTGACAAAAAATTATACAAGCATTATTTACTTTTTTGGCCGTGCACATATATCTCTAATCAACTTAATGCGCGCGCACATATATATAAGATTGTTAATGTTTTTTATTTTAATCTCATGCCCCAATTTTTTTAATTCTATAGATCATGTGTTACAACAATATAACAAGCCCAGAGAATTCTACTCTTTCCATCAGGCCAAAAAAAAAAAAAAGCAGTACACACTCTCCTGTTCTATGATTAAAATTTTCCCGAAGTAGCTCAATCTCCATTTTGTGTTCCCCTATTGAGTGAAAGAATAAAAACATATTACCTCCACCCCATTTTATGAGATATTTTTTAGAATAATTTCATATCTCATAACATAAAATGTTTTTGAAAAAATAAAAGATTAATTAATTAAGCTTATTCTAAGATTACCTTACATTATTTTAATTCTTAAATATATCTGTCCCCTTATTAAATAAAATGGTACTTTGAAAGTTTATATTTCTTTTTTTAAAAGAAAATTATGATACCAAATTATATTTAATTTATTTCATATTCCATCGCCCACTATCTGGGAAAACTGATGTTTATTACCATTACTCATCCAAACCTTATATTATGTTTGGACCACAAAAAACTTATACGACGGAAAGAGAGGAAATTTTTTTTTATCCCATTTGTAAGGCAAAGGGAGAACTTTTCATCACACGTTCATGATTTTATCCTCATTGAATGTTGTGAGTAAAAATACATTATTAAAATTTTGTATAGTTAATAGAGATATGAAATTTAAAACTTACTAAACTTTTAGATAGAGTTAATAAATTTTAAAATTTTTTTAAATTTTCATAAAACATGTTTGAAACTGTTTTTAAATAGGATTTGGTAGGGTATGGAAACCCTAACAACAATGATTAGTAATAGAGTATATTTGTTTAATAATAAGCATTAATGCAAAAGAACAAGGAAATTAAGTTTAACTAACAGAAGTTTGGTCTAGTAAAAGGATTAATTCCTCACAATATGGCCAATTAATATTTAATCCTTGTCAGAAAAGATATTCATATTTAATACTAAATCGTGTCTCAAATAGAATTATCTCCAATAAAAATATATTCATAAGAAATAGAAATAATGTTTTTCATCTGCTGGGGACCCCACTTGGGTAATATACACTGAATCAATTCGTCTGTCAGCGTCACTCTATTACTTTCATTTTGTGTGTGTGCTTGTGTGTCCGCCAACCATTTCCACACACTTTGAATTTAGAGGCCTAATTTTATTTGATATTTAAGTATGTGTTGCAGGCTTGCAGCCACTTCCCAGACAGCTCAGAATGCCCAAACCAAGCCACAAAAAAAAAAAAAAAGGGAATCGAGAAAAACAGAGCGAGAGAGAATTAAATGATATATGTAAAATGTCGTCCCGCTTAAACTCCATATAATGCGATAGCATGCAGGACGAGGAAGGGCCCAAGATATTGATATTGATAATGTAGTGTTTGAGTCAGATTTAATTTACACTGTCGACTTGTTTAAGCTGCTAATATAGTGTACTGACTTGACATTCAATTATTCATTATTTAAAACGTTTTATAACATGAATTTCAATTTGAATCCACCTAATCCGCGCTTTTTATATTTGCCAATCCACCAACTTGTTTTTATATATACATATGGTGAGAAGGAGGTGGCCAGGGAGTATGGAAAATTACACACGCACGCACGCACGCACGCACGCACACAACTAGAAGAGGCTTAGGGATTGAAAAACTTAACGAAGAGGTTGCAAATGGTGAGAAATACATAGGGAGCATTATTTAGAATGATTTTGCTGTCCAATGAAACATAGACAAGTCATGTAATGAATATTTTTTGTAGTTTAATGAAAATCGTGGGTTGAATTGGAAAGAGATGAGAAAAAGAAAAGGGACCAGAGAGAGAGGTGAGATAAGTGCTCCGCGGAGGTTTAACCAAATGCATCTCGTTTCCCCTAACTACACAGAACAGATTATTCATTAGCGAATCGCCATAAAAATAAAAATCCATGTTTTTGGCATTTAATCTAAGAAAAATCAACCAATATTTTTCCGATAAATTAATGCCAATATATACACAAACTTTATAGCAAAAATTGTTATATATATCTATATATATTACCCTATGATCCACTCACACCGTTGCTACTTGAGTTAGCCTCATGTGCCTTTTTTTGAATAATACATTTTTTGATTTACATATTTTGAACGATACTAATACATGAAAAAATGTATAGTTTTTATTATTCCTTTAATTTTAAAATTTAAATTATTTAATAAAGATGCAGATTATATATTCTTCAAAATTCAATAAATTAAATTATGAGAATTTATTCAAAACAATCATATTTTTTTTTTTGAGGGGAAATGTTTGCTTCAGGGTAGGACCACTTTTTTCTCATTTTCGATTTTTTTATGAAACCAAAAGAAAAAAAATTGTCCTCAATAAATGGACGTGGTGGAATCTATATAAACTTGAGCACAAAAGGAAGACCATGCCTCATCGAATCTAGTCTAAAAACAAAACATCATCATTCATGGAGGCATGCTGGCTCATCATCCTCGTCACGGTGTTTCTCTTCCTTTCCTTAAAACCCATTCTCACTCTTCTTTTTCCCTCTCTCAACAAATCTCATCGTCTTCCTCCAGGTCCTCTTCCCATCGTCGGAACTCTCCTATTTCTTCGTGTATCGTTCAATAAACTCGAGCCTCTTCTCCTTCGTCTTCACGCCAAATACGGTCCCATCATTACCTTCCCCATCGGCTTCTTTCCGGCCATCTTCATCGCCGACAGATCCCTCGCCTACCAAGCCCTTGTTCAAAACGGCGCCGTCTTCAGCGACCGTCCCGATGCCCTGGCTACCAGTAAGATCATCAACAGTCACCAGCATAACATCAGCTCCTCCGGCTACGGCCCCACGTGGCGAGCCCTCCGCCGTAACCTCACCTCCGAGATCCTCCACCCGGCTCGCATCAAATCCTTCTACGGCACACGTAGGTGGGTGGCGGATATGCTGGTTCACAAGCTCAGGGCTCACTGTCAGTCCTCCAATCGCATTAAACTCATGGACCATATTCTGCATGCCATCTTCAGCTTGCTAGCTTTCATGTGTTTCGGTGAGAAGCTATCCGACAAGCAGATCGACCGGATCGAACATGTCCAGCGTACTATACTTTTGAGGTACAACAGATTCCTCATGCTGAATTTCTGGCCGAGAATTTCAAAGATACTGCTGCGGAAACGATGGGATGAATTCATGCAGCTGAGGAAGAACCAGGCTGACGTGATGGTTCCGCTGATAAGAGCAAGGAAGCAAGTCAAGCAAGAGAGCTTGAACAAAGCCAAAGAGGATAAAGGTGAAGTCATAGTGTCATACGTTGATACTTTGCTGGATTTAGAGTGGCCTGACGAGAAACGAAGGCTTGATGAGGACGAAATCGTCAACTTGATCTCCGAGTTTCTTAACGCCGGAACAGACACGACAGCCACATCACTAGAATGGGTAATGGCGAACTTGGTGAAGTACCCACACATCCAACAACGCCTTTACGAGGAAATCAAATCCGTGATGGGAGATTCAAAGGAGAAGCTTGTGAACGAAGCATATTTGAACAAGCTTCCATATCTCAAGGCTGTGATTCTGGAAGGCTTGAGGCGTCATCCTCCTGGCCGTGTTGTGATTCCACACTCAGTGACAAAGGACGTGGTTCTGAATGATTACTTGGTTCCTAAGAACGGGACTGTGAATTTCATGGTGGCGAAAATGGGTTGGGATCCGAAGGTGTGGGAGGATCCGATGGAGTTCAAGCCAGAAAGATTCCTGAACAGCGAGAAAAATGAAGTGGAAGCGTTTGATTTTACAGGAACCAAAGAGATAAAGATGATGCCGTTTGGAGCAGGAAGAAGGATGTGCCCGGGCAATAACTTGGCGATTCTTCATATGGAATACTTTGTGGCGAACTTGATTTGGAATTTCGAGTGGAAATCCCCAGATGGAGATGTTGATCTGTCAGAGAAACAGGAATTCACTATGATGATGAAGACTCCACTGCAGGTCTCTCTATCCCCAAGATTTTAGACTGGGCAGGCATTCTGCAGATCACTGATGAGTAAGTTTCTTTATCCGTCGACCGAGGGGAAAAAATGGTGATATATATTATTCCAAATTCATTAGAAGAAAAGGAGCTTTTAGTTTGATCTGCCGAAAATCTGTAGGGCATGGCCTGCATGCATTTAGATTTTTAGACCAACGAAAGTAATTACGTGCACTTAAGAGTACAAATTCTTCAACATGTAAAAAAAATTCATGGCATGCTAGAGTTATAGCCCACTCTGGCTACATCTCTCAATTTCAGCATTGTTTGCGGCCTCCTTGTTCATGTTAAGTTTGTGGTGTGGAATAAAGAAGTCATGTTTCATGTTTGCTATTTGGATTATTTTATGGTTGATTTTTACTATTTTTGATATTTGAATGATTGAGTAAATTATGCTTAAAATATAATAATTTAGGATCGGCAAGAAGATATCATACGTGGGTTTTGAGCCTAACGATGAATTATTGTTTTTTTTAGAACCTAAGGAATTATTTTATCCCATGCATTGTAGTTTTATTAGGCTTTTTTTTCCATAGGACGGAAAAAAGGTTTATGAATAATTCTTTAGAATGTTTTTATCATAACTATCAAGTAAAGTTCTCTTTTCTTTTCTTTTCTTTTATTTTCGACCAATAAGTAAAGTTTTCTTTTCAAATAAAGAAAGTACATTTTTTTCACAAAAAAAAAAAGAAAGTACATTTTTTAATAGTGCGTGGAATAATATATATATATATATATATATAAATTTTATTACTCTTTCCGGGTATATCAACTTCCAATCCCGTGACTTGATGGATCCGTCTTTCTCATCGCCGTGATAATGAGCAATCTGCACAATCTAGATTTTTAATTTGAATAGGATCTAGTTTTAAAGAATTAATTTTATATTTTTAAAATAAAATTTATAAAAATCATTAATAATCTAATTTATATTTAATCTTAAAGATCCAATTTAATATTAATTTTTTATATTTTTTATATTGATTATCAGATGTATTTTATAATTTTAAATTTAAAATTTTAACTTATTATTTTTAAAAAAATTCATAATCAAAATATTATATACTTTATTTTTTAATATTTTATTTTAATATTATATTCACTAAAATAAAAAATAAAAATTTAAATTTAAACCTTATAGATAAAAATTTAATATTAAATCTAGACTGTTTAAAGTATATATACATAATTAATGCAAAGAAATTATAATATCAAATTAGATCAGTACTATTCAGAAAACATATTTATTAAAAAAATTATAAATATTTATTTTAATAAATATGAATATAAAATTAAAAGTAAAAAATTTGGGCCATTGCAGATGTTTTGTGATTGATGAGCACGTCGGTGCTCCGCGAGTTGCTGAGCATCCCGTGACTTGACAGGTTGTAGGGCAGCAAGGTCACCCCATCAACCGTCAGCACCTTATCCTCATGCATACTGGCTGTCTGATCACTCTCACGCCCCGAATGTTATGCTGTCAGCCTCCCACTAGAAAAATTTGCCAAAAGAAGAAAAGAATAGGTCTAATGTATTTAAGTTTTTCCTTTTATGTCTAGCCGACATTGAGCGCAGGGGGGGTAATTTTATATAAATAATAATAATTTTATTGTCTCTAAAAAAATATTTATATATAATAAAATTTAAAAAAATTAGTGAAAAAGACTTTATTGAAAAGAAAATTAGTCCCAAGAACAAAATATAATATTTTATTCATTAAATAATACTTGCAAAAGATCAAAACACCTCTCTTTTTAAACCAATGAAATTAAAAAAAAAAAAACAAAGATTGTTCATCCAACACATACACCCTAAGCTAAAGCCTTTCACTCAAATCGGAACCCTTGCTCCCCTAGGTGTGCAAGTCTTCTAGCTACAAAACTTTTGGCTAGGGTGCCAAGCTTCCAACTTAGGTGAAAAGCTCTGACTTGATGTGCATGTGTTAAATGAATAGCTTTTGTTTTTTTTTTTAATTTCATTGACTTAAAATAGACAAGTATTTTGGTTATTTGTATATATTGTTTAATAAATAAAATATTACATTTGGTCCTTGAATTATATTTGGTCAGACTAATTTTTTTTAACAAAGTCCTTTTCACCAATTTTTTTAAAATTTAATATTTTAACTTATTATTTATATAATTTTTATTATATATTACTGATTAAATAAAAATATAATTGTAAATTCTTTTATCTCATGTTAATAATAAAATTATTAAATTTTTTACTTTTTAAATTACTGAGTGTATAATAATCTAAGTTTTTAAAGGGAGTGAAAATTAGGATGAAAACAAAAGAAAGTAAACGAAAGGAAATGAAAAGATTTATGGATAAATTTAAAAATTGAGTTTTTTTTTCAAAATTTCTCTATATCTTGAAAGAAAAGTTAGAAGTAAAGACATATGCATCCCACATATTATTATTTTTTCTAATTTCTTTTCTCTCTTATTTTTCTTCCCCAAGCTAAGTAGGAGAAAATGTCTTTTTCCCCCATTCCTCTATCACTTTTCCTTTCCCCTTACTTTTCTAACCTGCCAAGCACAACAAGGGGTAAAAATGATAATTAGATCTCAAAAAATTAAATTATGATAGTTAAAACAACTTTTTTAAAAAATAAATTATAAATATCAATTCTTATAGTTATAAATATATAGAAATCAATCTCGGAGTTATATTTGAATCTTTTTTTTTGTAATTAAATTTTTTAAAATTCTAATTATTTGAATTTACATTTTCAATTCTTTTCTCTGAGTAAATCTTACAGATTTAACTATCATTAATTCAAAGGTTAAAAGTTATTTTTACCTTTTAACTATTTGTTTAAGAATATCTAATATTCTCAACTTTTATGTGGTGTAATTTCACCCTTCAACATTTAAAAATAGTGCATTGGGTATCTTGTCATTAAAAAAAGTTAATTTTTACTATTACTTGGCTTAAAAAATTTATAAATTTATTTCTTAAAATAAAAATATAAACTTTTAAAAATATCCTTCATTTAATATAATTTTAAATCTACACACTTAATTATTATATTGCGATCAATTTGATTTTCTCTCTATTTGAAGGCTAATATTGAAAAATCATAATTAATAAAACTTTATTTTTTAAATTATCTTATATTTTGAAATGACATAATACATCTAAAGTTATCTTATGATTTGAGATAAAAATAGTATTTCTTTGCTTGTTCTATTTTGGTTGCTTCCTTTTATCCATACACTTTTTTACTTGGTTTTTTTTTGGGGGGGGGGGTGGAATTAGAGAGCTTGGTTGGGTAGACATACATGTGCAATTATGCAAGCCCATGGTTTTTTCTGAGGCTTTCATTTTGATGTTTTCTTCTCATATACCGGAAAACTCTAGTGTTCTCTTTTATGGCCTTGTTTTGAAACTCATGGTTTCCTTCTTTCCTCTACATTCTCAATTCCTAAACTTAGTCTGTCTCTTTCTTTTCCAGATCAAAAACATACATGAGACTGGATTTTGTTGGGCAAAAGGGATAAATTTGGACCAGCCCTTTGAGTTTATACTTAAGAGAACCAAAATCCAGATCTGTATATTCAGTATTGTATGCGGAAAGGCAATTTATCAATACAATAGAAGCATTAAATTAATTAAAGACAAAAGCAATGATCTCATATAATATCAATGAAAATCGTTAAGAGTAGGTAGATCTCACCTAACCTCAACAATCATGCCCCAGACCCATCTAAGTAAATTCTGTGAGCCTCATTATTGCTTTATCACATATTGTCTTTTGCTTGTTCCGAAATGGACATCTCAGAAGATGAATATTGCCAATTCCAACCCAAGCACACCCGCTCCTCGGCTTAACCAAAAATGGGAATAAGTGCTCCCGGCAAATTAGTCGATATATTTTTACTACGTTGACAAAAATATATTTAAAATTTTTTCATTAAAAAGTCATTTAGTTAAGTTTTGTTACTGAAGTCATTTAATTAAGTTAATATCATGTTTTATTGCAATGCTTATGTTTATTATAAAATATTAATAAATGATATATTATTATTACTAATTTAAAATAATATGAAAGAATTTTTTAAATAAAAATTTTATTTTTTGAATATATTTAGTTTCAATAATATTTCAAAATCATTTTTTTATAAATTTTGAAATAGGTATTATTTTATTTTTTTAAAGCTTAATTTTTTTATTTTATAATCTAAAGTTTGAGGATGGTACTACTAATTATTTCGTTTGGTTTGATAGCATGGAACTGGGATTGGAGAAGTAGAATTAAAAAATAGTTTCTTCGGTATATTGAGTTGACTTCTTTAAAAAATCTAGTTCCATTAACATTGGTAGAACTTACTTCCACCTTCATATCTATAGAATCTACTTCCTTTCCTATTTCCTTCATAAAAAAATAATAATAACTTACTTTAATGTACATATGAAACATGTTTTTATTTTTAAAATGACACCATAGTAAACCATGCAAAAGAAAAGTTAAAAGTAAAAAATATATGCATCTTATATATTATTTTTCTCCTAATTTCATTTCTCTCTCATTTTCTTTCCTTAGCCAAGTAGGAGAAAATGCCTTTTTTCGCCATTCTTCTATCACTTTTCCTTTCCCCTTACTTTTCTAACCGGCCAAGCACAACATGTGGTAAGAATGATAATTAGGCCTCAAAAAATTAAATTATGATAGTTAGAACAACTTTTTTTAAAAAATAAATTATAAATATAAATTCTTATAGTTACAAATATATAAAATTTTCAATTATAATCTCGTAATTATATTTGAATCTTTTTTTTCTGTAATTAAAGTTTTTAAAGTTCCAATTATTTGAATTTACATTTTCAATTCTTTTCTTTGAGGAAATCTTGAAAATTTAAAATTATTAATTCAAGAATTAAAATTTATTTTTGTCGTTCAACTATTCATTTAAGAATATCTAGTATTCTCAACTTTTATGTGGTGTAATTTTATCCTGCAATATTTAAAAATAGGGTATTGAATATCCTGTTATTAAAAAAGTTAATTTTTATTATTACTTAGCTTAAAAATTGAAAAAAAAAGACTTGAAAATTATAGAAAGTGACAAATAAAATTACATATAAATATCTTATAAAAAAATTAATACAAATTAACTTCCCTAAGCATATAAATGACATAATACAAATATTATAACTTCTTACTCATGTAAAAGGCCAAAATACAATTTTCACCAACCATTATTTTTGTAGCTTTTTTATAGGGTACTTATATAATTGCAATTTTTTATAGGATACTTATATTTTTGTAATTTTATGGGCCATTTTTTTGTAATTTTAAATTTTTTTAATTTTTTATTAATTAATTGTCAAAGTTTTTTTAACTGTAGGGTGCCTAATGTACTCTTTTTAAATGTTAAAAGCTAAAATTACATCATATAAAATTTATAATATTATATGCTTATGAGTGAATATATTAGAATAAAAATATACTTTAACTCTTGATACAATATTTTAGAATGTAACTGCAATCTTAAATGCTTTTCAAACTTTCTATGCAAAACTTCGATTTGGTGGTTGACTTAATTAGTTTTGTGCCATGTCATCCTCTCAAAATCATCTCTTTCGCGTTTCACCTCATGACTAATCCAAGCTTCTTTCCCGCCTTAATTCCAGTGAACTTATAGATATATATATATATATATATATATAAGTATTCCAGTCAATTTTTCTCAAGCATTAGGCATTTTTTTTAATTAGTACTCTTTCAGTTTTCTTTGTAATACTTTATTTTTATTTATATATCATTTCAATTATATTTTATGAAAATAAAAAAATTTAAATATTGTTTGTCAGTAACAACAAATTACCAGGCGTGCCATAGACGCTAAGTCTCAATCGGTAATAAAAGGTTCTCGAGCTCCCTTATCACAGTTTACCGAATATAAAAGATACGCAAGATTTGGTAGAATAAGTATTTGATTACTACTAAAAGGTAACAAAACATAAATGGTTACAAGTATGAAATAAAAATAAAAATTAATTGATAAACCTTAGAATTATGGATGCAAAGTGCGAGTCTTTTGAGTAATATCTGTGTCCTCTTTTGCAATTTGGTGCTCTATTTATAGTGACAAAGTAATGGTAGTTTCTTTCTTAGAATTTGGAATGTTCTTACAAATAATTAGGGATTCTGTGAAATTCATGGTAGAGTCTTTTATCATTGTTTTTCTTTTTTCGTAACCAACCTGTTTCGTCGAGATACTTAGGCATGATGATTTTGTTCTCGTGGGATTCGGGATCATTTGAGATTGTGACTTCATGTACCAACAATCTACAGAGTGGGTTTACAACTAGCAGGATTTTGACATGCTCATTTGACTAAGGCTTTCCATTGAGATCAAGGCTAGCCCTTTTGTTTAGATCATTGATTGCGTTTGACTTTTTAGTTATTTCGCCCATATATCTTTATAGCCTACTCAAATGCTTTGGCAAGTGACATTTTATATTTAGCCTAAACAATGCCCTTCGCGTGCTAGTGGCTGATAAACATAAGCCACGTGGAACATTTGAAAAAAACTTAAACATCACTTTGTCTTTGAGCGTCCTCTGGTCAATATAAATTCTTGTTTCTTTTCCTGGTCATTCCCCTTGCCCTCCTTGCTGTTTTTTATTGTTTAAGCTTTTGCATTTCTTGCTTCGTTCTTTCCTTTGCTCAACAATGGCTTCTTCATCTAGTACCACTGTATCCACTGCTACCCCCTCTAATACTCCTACCAGAAGTTTACTTGATTCCTTGGTCACAGTTTGGAATCCTGTTGTATATACTTTATTTTGAACTCGCATTTTTTTAGATTGAGTTCTTAACCTGATGCCTCCCCAATTTCTTCTTCAAGATGATTCATCTTTACATTCCTTTGTCGCTTTCTAGTAAGCTTCCCTCTTTATTTTTAAAATACTTCATATTTTTTATTTTTCCAGTGCTTCTCCTTGAAGCTTTTGAGTTGTGAAGCAGAGTGATGTCGGGTATTTGACCATCTCCCCTAAGGTTTTCTGAGGTAATCTCTCCTACCTAACCAAATCCATGGCCGTTAACCTCAGTTCACAACATGATTTTGGCTCGGACAACTTCAGCTTTCTACTTTAAAGGTGACACGTTACCAAGTAGAGTAACGAACCTGCTAGAACTTTTAACGACCTTTAATATTAAAGGAAGCTTTGTAGTGTTCTCTGATGCTGTTAAGGGTAGTCCATTGGGGCCCACATCCCATCTTGAAGGTGTCCTTATGAAAGGTTCCCCTACTCCTAGAGGTGTTGAATATTTAACAAAATAATCAAACTTGCCAAATGATTCTCCCAGGCGATTCCAAACCACCTTAGATTTGTCCAGGCTTTTCATATTCTGTACCTCCAAAACAATGTCCCATCTCAAGGGCTGGTTGCTATATATCCTACTCTATTGTTTGCTAGTTTTTAAAATCTGACCTGCCTGTAGGTTCTTCTAGGTGGTCCCAAACCACCTTAGATCTGTCTGGGCTTTTCATATTCTGCCCCTCCAGATTAATGTCCCATCTTGAGGGCTGGTTGCTGTCCTACTCTATTGTTTACTAGTTTTCAAAATCTAACCTGCCCATAGGTTCTCCCAGACTGTCCCAAACCACCTTATACTTGTTTGAGCTTTTCATATTTTACCCCTCCGGACCATCCCATCTCAATGGCTAATTTCTATCCTACTTTATTGTTTGAAGTCTAACCAACCCGTAGGTTCTTCTAAGTAGTCCCATGTTGTTTTGTGTTTCTTTATTTTGCATGCCCCTGGTCCAAATGTTCTAGGGCCATCCATCTTGTCGTATACCATCGTTCTTTCTAGTTCGTTGTCTATTTAAGTTTATTTCTGCCATGTTGAATATTACAAATGGTAGAAATGGGTCCTTGTCCATGACTATAGACTCCTCTTTTAGGAACTTCAGGATACCTTTATTAATCATGTCTTGAACAATGTTCTTAAAGCCCCAACAAGCCTTAGTATTGTGACTCCAAGAGTGATAGTATTTGCAATATTCTTTTCCTCTTTGTTCTTCTTTTGAAAGGATCTTGTGAGCAGAGGGTAGTGAGATAAACTTCTCTTTGAGTAAGAAATCAAATATTTCCTCTATTTTGAAAGTATTAAAGGTATACTATATTGAGTTAGGCCTTTTGAGGGTCTCCCTAACCTTTCTTATCAGGGCTGGGCATGTGTAATTGCCTGCATTTTTTAATTTTGCAACTGCTACGTCAAGGTCACAAAAGTACATGCTTGTCGTAATTCATCAACAATAGTCCTCCTCCTTTAGCAATTCCTCATACCCACAAACCTTGGCTGTGACCTCCTAAAAGTCCCTAAATTTCATTCCTTAAAACTTTTTACGTATCTCTATATTGAGTCTTATTTAAGCCAGTTTGATAAGCTTAGCTTCTAAAAGCGGCACATGGTACCTGCTCTTTAGCCTTAAACCTCATAAAAAATGATCCACTGCTTCCCTAGCCCATTAGATGAGCTTATAGAGTTCTACTATACTGACCTCGAGTTTTGCCTTATAAAACTGCATATGGAATTTTTTCTCTATTTTCATCCAGCTAAGTACTGAATTGTAAGCCAGTAAGGTGTACCATATAAACGTCAGGCCCATGAGAGTGTTCGGGAGTAACCTCAGCTTTAGGTTACAAAGTTGTCGTAGTTGGTAATCTCTCCACATTGGATAATAAATCTTCCAATGTGCTCTAACGTGGACTGTGTATTGTCTCCTGAGAATAGAGTGAAATCAAAAATTATATAGCCCTAAGGGTATGGGTTATCCCTGTTTATGTATTTAGGGTAAGGCTTCGAGAAAGTAGCATGGCCAATCAGCCTTAGTCCCAGTCTGCATGTGTCCTAAATGGCATTCCTCAGATATTCCATATTCACTAATCAATTCAATGGTTCGTTCTGACATTCTGAAACTATTCCTATACCCCTCGAGCTGCTCTTGCTGGGCTCCTGTAAATGATATAAGGGATTATTTAAAGGATTAGTGTTCGTAAAAATGTAGGGATTAGGATAGGCCCTTACAGCTGTGCGACCTTGAGGGCCTGTACTTGCGTTAATTCTTGCCTATTGTCCTCCATGCGGCCCTAAATTTAAGCTTACTTTTAGAAGAGTCTCTTTTAAAGATATGACTAAATAATTTATTCCATCATATAAAGCCTACATCATGAGTTATTGTCTCTCCTTTTCCTTGCATTTTATTGTTTCCAGGGAGATGGCAAATAACTTCTGATTTTCCTTCAACTGTCTATCCATGCAGTCTTGAATTCCTTGTAGCACTTTCGCTACTAGGCCATTGGATATAATCAGTGGATTTACCTATTCATTTCAACGCTCTTGATGCTGCTACTTGTTGACATTAGCACTATGTGTTTATGATGTTCAGCTGTCTCAGCTTCAGGCATCAATGGTTCTAACCCTGTGAGTACAGAGTTTCCTTTTAATTTATGAGAACCAGCACCTATTTCATTAGTCCTTTTATCATTTCTTGTTCTTGCCATCTTGTTACACAGGTCTCACTAGACGTGCCAAAGATTGTTCATCAGGAACAATAAATTACCAAGCACGCCAAAGATGTTAAGTTTCAATTAATAACAAAGGATTCTCAGGTTCCCTTATCATAGTTTACCCAAATGTAAAAGATATGCAAGTCTTGGTAAAACAAGTGTTTGGTTACTACTAAAAGGTTACAAAACATAAATGGTTACAAGTCTGAAATGAAAATAAAAAATTAACTGATAAACCTAAGAATTATGGGTGCAAAGTGCGAGTCTTTCAAGTGATATATGTGTCCTTTTCTACGATTTGGTGCTCTATTTATAGTGATAGAGTGATGGTAGTTTCTTCCTTAGAATCTGTAATGTTTTTTTTTTGAATAATCAGGGATTCTGTGAAATTCATGGCACAATCTTTTATCATTGTTTTTCATTTTTAATAATCAGCTCGTTTTACCGAGATACTTAAGCATGATGATTATGTTCTCACAAGATTCAAGATTGTTTGAGATTGTGACTTTATGTGCCAATGGTCTATAAAATGGATTTGCAACTGGCAGGATTTCAACGTGCTCATCTAGCCAAGGCTTTTCATTGAAATCGGGGCTGGCCCTTTTGTTTGGATCGTTGATTGAGACTGACTTTTCAATTACTTAGTTCACATGGCTTTATGGCCTATTCAAACACTTTGGCGAGCAACGTTTTATATTTAGCCCAAACAAATATTATTAAATTTATCTTAAAATTTAATAAGTATTCAACTCTATCCTTAACAAAGACAAAAACAATTATCTTCAATAATTTTTATAACATTTAATACAAGAGGAAAGGTAAAGATAAAAATTAATCTTCTCTTTCTATTCTATAAATAAAAGTAACTAAAAAACATAGCAGAAAATCATATATTAAGTCAGGCCATATGACAATTTTAAATGCATTCAACTACTTTATTTTATTTTATTTTTTATACCTGACATTCAATCACTTTTAATTACTCAATTAGGATGTGGTTTGTCTGATCAGCAGTGCTTACTATGAGTAGTAAATATTAACCGCTCCAACTGATTAAAGAATTCCCATACAAAACATTTACACACCAAATCATAAATCCAGAAACCCTAACTAAATCAGAAAAAAAAGCCATAAAACGTACGCCTTCGCCATTGGCTTCCTTCAAGAGGGTGGAATCGTCTTCATCACCAGAACTAGAGAATGAAAACAAAATCATTGAAAGATAAGACAGCAAGAACCAAATCAAGGAATGATAGCACTGAAAGAAACCTCTGATGGGGGTATCATGAACGTCGAATCTAGATGGAAGTCGGATCATCGCTACAGTCGTATCATCTCAAATCTCTGCTTGTTCTTCCATACACTCATCACAGTCATTGATTTCATCGCCAGCAATGGGAGGCTATGTGGGTTTTTCGTTGGATTATTTTACACAAATTTGAAAAAAATTGTCACCGTCGACACAGGAAAGAGGCAGGGGCGCAACCACGTTGCCACTCCTGTCCCCCATTATACAATAAGTATCAATATCTATGCATTATACATTGTCACTTTCACATTGTCACGTCACGTTCACGGACGTCCCCCACAGCCTCACCTCATAATTCAAATTAACACTCCTCCTTCATCTGCTGGCTGGCCATAGTTGTCCCACCACAATCATATATCTATATACTTTCTTCATTTAAAAATATAAAATATTTTTTAAAAAATTAAATATTTAAAAAAATAAAATATTTTTAATTTTTTAAGATATAACTATTATATTTTTTTTAAAAATATTTCTATTAATAAATAACTTTACATTTATTATAGGATATTTCATATGAGTAAATAACAAAAGATAAAATTAGTTTGAAAGTAGATAACTATTTTATTAAAAGGTAAAATTAAATTAAAAATATTTTATATTTTTAAATAGAAAAAGTATTATATATATATAGATTAGTTATCTACTCAGTAGTCATCTCATTTATGTGTATTGTAACTTCTATTTATTATTTAAAAAATAAAAATATACAATTAATTAGTTTACAAAATAGCTGTTTTGATTAATTTCATCTTTTTGTTTATGAAAATAGCAAAAATTATTTATATTATATTTTTTTAGTTAAATTATTATAAAAATTGAGCATTCTTATCAAATGTAGATTCATTTTTCTATGACTAAACTTTTTAAGATTACTTTAAACATGTCAAATATTTAATCTTTTTAAAATTTACATATTACTATATAATTTTTTTAACAAAATTTGAAAATCATTCCCAATAATCCTATCCAAATAATCAAAATGTAATAATATAGGAAACATATGAAAGATATAAACCTTCCATAATTATTTGTAATTCTTTCTCAAATTTAATGTATTAGATGCTTTGCCTATAAAATGACATATAAGACATATAGTTTCAATATAATTTTTAATTTCTTACAAATATTTTATAATCATAAAAAATTTATTATCTAACATTTATAAATTTATAGAAATATTTTAAGAAAATTAGTTAAGATAAATATTACAAGTCTAAAATTAATTATAAATATTTTTTAAAATTTGACCCCCGGCACTTAAGAATCTGGTTCTGCCCCTGGAAATAGGTAGGAATGGGTGGGGTTGTCGCCGGCGATGTGGAGTGGATGGCCTAGAGAAGACGGCAGTTGATAGTGAAATGTTTAAGGCGTGTTTGATCGTGTTCCATTTTTTTTTTTAATATTGCTTTGCGATACAGTTTCAAGAAACTTTTTCGAATAAAAAAAATGCTTGATGATATTAATTTAACAACAGTGTTAGAGTTAAAACATTGGTCGGTGGTTATTAACAGTTAATGGTGATAATTTATAATAAAAATTAACAATACAATACTTAAATGTATGGGGCTTTGAAAACAAAACAAAAAAACAAAGAAAAGAAGGAACTCTGAAATGTTTTCATTTAAAAAATAAAAAGTAACCAATACAGATTAGTTTAATTAATAAGGATTTGACTCTTCAAATCATAAAAAAAAAGAAATTTTTTGAAATACTTAAATTCAAAACATTTATCTAAACAAGTTATTTTTTATTAAAAAAGAAAATATTTTTTAAAAGCAAAATCTCTGAAATTTATATTGATTTAGTTGTTCAATTTTTTTTTGGTCAATATACTTCCTTACATTTAATAAGTTGTTACTAATCTTTTAGATTTTAACAAATGAATTCACCCTCAAATTAACTCGTATTATATACATGAAACCCAATATGACATATTATGCCGGCATACGTTGGAAGATGAAGAACAAATCAGTCTCAATAGGCCCCGTGCGTCCCCGCACACGGACATGGTGTGCCTTTTACAATAAAAGTAACTTTCGCAGCACATTTTCAGACATGGAATTGCATTTCATTAATTACAAGTGAGATATATATATATATATATATATATCATAAACCCAAAAAATTGAATCAAGTGCTTCGACAGATTGTTTTCCGTTCATTTTTTTTATAAAATCATAATACAAAATTCACTAAAATAATTATTTCATGCAACTTTTTGTTTGGATAAAGTATTTGATATGTCTTATAAATGTGAACTTGAACTTATGTTTTCATGCCTGAGCGGCCATATTCATTTTTACTATAATAAACATATATTGGTTCATGCACCAAAATTTATTAAGAAGTACATGGCAACAAATTTTATTTTTACGTATTTTACATGTAAAAAGCGTTTTTGTCTCATAAAATTATCCCTAACACAATTCAGTATCTCAAATCGTGCAGTTATATTCAAAAACAAAAAAATTCAGCCCCAAAGACAACAAAAGAAAATGTTCATGACACCGCCATGTACCACAACAACAAACTTCATACTATTGGGTGGGGTCAGCTATTTAGATTGTATGATATCTTGTGCTATATCATTTGTCAAACTTTTAAAAATATTATTAATTAAAAGGTCTTAATCAACAACTTTCATAAGTGTTATCTTTGGCTTTCCTTCACCCTTCTTAACGGGGCTTGAAATTATTTATTTTACTGTCCTCACAGGTGCCTCCTACTGTCTTTGTTGTATATCTTCGAACTATCTCAAAATGATTTTCTATCATTTTTCCTTTAATAGATGTTACGCCCATTTTTTCTCATATTTGCTCATTTTAAATTTTATCTTTATGTGTATGCCTGCACATCCATCTCAACATTCTTATCTCTGTTATTTCAACTTTTTGATCTTGTTGTCCTGTTAAAGTCCAATATTTACTATTATATAATATAGCTAGTCTTATAGTAGTTTGATAGAACTTCCTTTTAAATTTATTAGGTATCTTTAAATTACATATAACTTCTTCAGCCTTTCTCCAATTAAACCACCTAGTTTGTATCCTATGTGTCATATCTTAATCAATTTTCTTATCACGTTGAATAATAACTCTCAAATATCTAAACTTTTTCACTTAATGTATAATATGTCTCCTAATTTCACTTCCAAATTACTACTAATTGACTTTTTATCAAAATTATAATATAAATATTCTGTCTTACTCCTACTCAAGTGAAAACTTCTTGACTCTAATGTCCTCCTTCAAAGCTCAAGTCTACAGTTAATCTTTTCTTTTGTCTCCATAATAAGAACTATATCATTCACAAAAAGCATGTATTTAGAGATTTTCTCTTGAATATGCTTAATCAAAATATCTAAGATCAAGTCAATCAAATAAGGATTCAAACATGATTTCTAATGTAGTCTAATTCTTATAGTAAAGTTCTTTGTCTCCTATAAATGGATAGCTTTTTAAAAAAATTCTTTTTATGTTTAACTTTTTTCTGTACATTGTCATTCACTACCAACACTCCTTATCTCTTAGGCCAAAACTTTTTGATTCTCCCAAAACTTCTTTGGCAACCTTCCTTACCTTTTTAGCAATATTTTCCCACAAGATGTTAGCACTTTCTTGGGACTCTTAAATTCCTTCAGCCAAAAGATTTCACTTGAAAATTTTCCTCTACTAACCTTTTAACTGCCACCACCTAATCCTCAAAATTATTGCTTGACGGTGCTTTTGATTTTTGCTCGTAATACGCACATCAAGGACAAAGACACTATGTTGTATCATTACGTTATCTCTAGGAATCATCTTAAAGTCTTCTATCCATATATGTGACCTTGAAGTTCCAATTTTATATGTGATGAGATGTTCATCCCTCTTAAAACAACTATTGGCAATTTTGAAATTATATGCCAAAGAAAAATCAATAATATATTATCCTTTATTATTTAAACCCCTAAAACCATCACCGTCGTGCTTCGAATAATTACTTGCCTCTCTCCCAACATGACCATCAAAGTCTTCTCCAGCAATGATCTTTTTACTTTGTGGTATGCATTGAATCAACCCCTCTAATTCCTCCTAAAACAATTCCTTAAGATTGGCTTCTACCCCAATTTAAGATGCATAAGCGCCAAGGATATTGACAGTCTCTCATCCAATGATCATTTTTAAGAAAAATAATTTTGTTTCTCATTTTGTTAACTTCTAGCACATTCGTCTTTCACTCTTTATCAACAATGATGCCCACCTCATTCCATGTGCTTACTTTCCCTATATATCAACGTTTGAAACCTTGAATCCTTAGCTTCTTCACCGAGCCATTTAGTTTCCTGCAAGTAAAAAATATTAATCTTTCTATGAATTATAGCTCTTACTATAACAGCCCTCCTGGGTCACCACTGCCTCTCCAGGGTCTTTTCCCAGGCGCTGGACAACACACATGTCACCACATGATTGCCGGCTTTCCCACTGGTGGTACAGTGGTTATTCCTCACCCCACCCTCACGGGGGTCTTTTGGAACCTCCCCAGACTCGAACCTCCAACCTCTACCACCTTAACGAAGTTGAGGCGAAGTCTGGTACCATTGAGACTGACTCAATGGTACCAGACTTCACCTCAACTTCGTTAAGGTGGTAGAGGTTGGAGGTTCGAGTCTGGGGAGGTTCCAAAAGACCCCCGTGAGGGTGGGGTGAGGAATAACCACTGTACCACCAATGGGAAAGCCGGCAATCATGTGGTGACATGTGTGTTGTCCAGCGCCTGGGAAAAGACCAACTGACTCAATGGTACCAGACTTCGCCTCAACTTCGTTAAGGTGGTAGAGGTTGGAGGTTCGAGTCTGGGGAGGTTCCAAAAGACCCCCGTGAGGGTGGAGTGAGGAATAACCACTGTACCACCAGTGGGAAAGCCGGCAATCATGTGGTGACATGTGTGTTGTCCAGCGCCTGGGAAAAGACCCTGGAGAGGCAGTGGTGACCCAGGAGGGCTGTTACACTTACCACCTCCATAGACTTAAATCAAGGCTCCAACATTTCAAATATCAAATTTAATCTTGCTCACATGGACTAATTTCTTTGGCGGTGTTCATCCAAAATCACCTTATAGCCCTTGCTCATTTAACACTACACCTGGATGCTGATGCAATGACTCTATCTCACTTGTAACTGCACTGGAGCCATAGATCACTTTACTTACAAGCAACAACCTAGCATTAACACAGGCACCTATAATCATATTCATGTGAGATTTAACAAAGTTTTATGTTGGTTGTTAAGAGCCAAACACAACCTTTATCCTTTACCCAGGCTTAAAATCGGCTATAAAGATAGATAAAGTTAAAATGTTCATGACACATTCAACTAAAAATTCATTTTACATATCATTTCAAATATCAGTCTCTCCAGTTGATGTCCAATCTAGGAGCCATGTTGAGACAAAATATAATCATTATTAATATCACGATAAACCATATATAATTATCCGTATATTACATAGTCAAGCGTAAAACTAAACCAAACCCAAGAGGAATATTGGGGGATAAAATTAAGGAATATAATTAATGAAAAGAGAAAAAAAAAATTTGCCAAAAAAGAAATTAAAGGTCATGCATTTTAAGAATGATAAGAAAAAAAATAATTCCATTTTTGAGTCAAGCATCTATTCCCTCCAATCCCATTCATATGCACATTTTGAAAGGTTTATTTAGTCTTATTTATATGTTATGGTGTGATTTTTTAAGTAATATTAAAAAAATTAATCTTTTAGTTTTTTAACTTTTAATTCATTTATAACTCAGTTCCTCAACTATAATTTATTGCAACTTAATCTCTCAACTTTTGACTCATTCATAATTCAGACCTTATTTTTCAATTTTTTTAAAAAAATTATCTTTATCAATTAAGAGGGATAAAAAAATATTTATATCTTGCTCTAAAATACATCTTGTTCTTTGATGTGAGATCTAAACTAATATGAAAAAACAAAACTGACAAAAGTTGAGGGACTGAGTTATAAACGAGTTAAAAGTTAAGGAATTGAGTCACAATAAATTATAGTTAAGTGATTGAGTTATAAGCAAGTTAAAAGATTAAAAAATTAATTTTCATAATAATATTTAAATATTTTTTTGCTTTCTTGTTTTGATATTGGTGAGACTAATAAAAATGATTTATACAAATGCTAGGAGAGAGGACAAGAGAAGATTTGAAGAAAGAGTTAATGTTCACGTGGGAGAAAACTTGGACCACGATATTTATGTTACGACTAGATTTTTACTCGGGAAAGATAATAGAATTTGATAAAAACTATATATTAAATTTTAATTTTAAAAAACTGACGGATGTTTGCTCAAATTTAATAATAAAATAAAATTATTTTAATTTTAATTTTTTAAAATTCAAAATATACATTTTAAAATTTTAGAATTTAAATCACTTTCAAACCTATAGTTTAGAGTTTAAATCCCATGTTAACCCTATTAAAGATTATTTTAGTATCTTTAAAGTAAAATATATTACTTTTCCCTTTATTTTATCTTAATTATAAATATTTTTTTATTTTTAAAATTTAAATAAATTCCTCTTAAAATCAGTAGTTAAGAGTTATGAAATACAAATATGCCTTTTATATTTAAGTTTTTACTTTCATCCATTTAATTATTAGTTGATAGTTAAATTATATATGTTAGACTAAAATATCATTATTAATATATTATTTTAAATTTTTATTTATATTTTAAAATTATTAGTCATACAAACTAATTTATTTATTTTTTTAAATTAAATACATACACCATATTTTAAAAAATGCAAGATATTTTAACAAAATCTTAGCCCTAATAAAGTAGTTACTTATTTTTAAAACAACATCATCTTTTCATATTTGCTATTTAATTAGGTGTTTCACTCTAAAATAAATATAAATAAAAATTTATTAGGGACACTTTTGGAAAAATAATCATATTAAAAATGTCTTATATTTTTAACATCCAACCTCTAAGAAATAACCTTAAACTTGCATTTTTTTAACTAAGGAAGTAAATTTACTAAAATAATATTTTGAACATGTATGTGCAGAAAAAAATTAATGGAATAAGAGATAAATTAATCAATATAATTAATTTTTTATTTTTGTTTAAATTTTATAATTTCGATAAAAATATTTTTAAATTATTGTCATAATTAATTTTTAATTTTTTTTTGCCAAAAATTATTTGAAATTCCTTAAATTAGGAAGCAAGAGGATAAACAAATAGATTATAGGGATAAATTAATAATTTAAATTTTGTCAACATAAATACAAATAATAAATTGAATATTTTAAAATATTTAAGATAATATTCTTAACCATATTGAAAATGAGACTAAAGTATAAGTTTTTTAGATAAAGAAGAAGTATTTATAATTCTAACAAAACAAAAGGAATGCTACTGTATTTACTTTATAATGTATTAATTTGTGAAAATTAAAATGTAAAGAATATTTTATTTTAAAATTTGTTTTGTTCGTCTATATTAAAAATATATATCATAATTTATTTTATTTTAGAATATATTATCCTGTATAAGTTAAAATTTAATAAACAATTCCTTCTTTTCCCCCTAAAGTATCATCATAGCTGAAAAATATAAGATTAAAATTTTAATAGAATGATACCTATAAGAAATAATTTTTATTTTGCAATGATTTATTTTTATATATACTAAAAAATATAATTGTTTTTTAACATTTCTCGCCTGCTGCAATTTGAAATATAATTTAACTTGTTCTTTTTCAAAATGTGTTGCCCAATGTATCACCTTAAGGAAAATAAGACATATACTATAATGAATCATACTATAATTTAGTTGATAATATTATTTATAAATTATAATTATAATAGTTGTAAATCAAGCAAATGATATAATTCATGTTTTAATACCGTTTACCAATCACATGTACAAGCATTACAAGCAACATAATGATTATTAAAAGAAGATTAGGTGTGCAATAGAAGATAAATTCATTAATATTATATAATTAACTTGTAACCCATGATATTTTTTGCTTAGACTTGGGGCACACAACCACATCAATATTTTTTATAGGTGTTCGAACCATAATTAATTTTTACAAATAAATAAAGAATAATATATTTTTATACCTTATGCATTTGAAGAATATAAATAAAAACTTATCCTATATATAGTCTTACAAAATATTTTGATTTGTTACCATGTGTTAATGATAAATATATATAAAATTCTTTTTATCTTGTGTTATCCCATATAAATAATACTCATTATTTTCAATAAAAATCTTATATCCACGTCTAATTTTTATTATATATCCTATATGATCTTTTAAAATATAAAAATTTTATTCTTTTTTACATCTTATCTAAAATTTTAACATTTACAAATGAAAATTTGTATGGCAAATGATTTTCATCTCACATAAATAAATTTTATTAATTAAATCACAGGTCCCACTCACATTTATAAATGCAGACCCGCACTCACATTTTTTAATGGTAGGTCCCATGCACTTTTTATATCACACTACCCCGATTGTTTAAAAATTAAGTTTGCTAAAATCTTACATTCTCTTCATTTCCCTTAAAGCATCAATTCATATTGAGTTTAAAATATCTAAACATATATAAAATTTATAATCAAGCCCGACTCTGAATATATCTAGCTTTTGGGTTTATGTAAGCTGGTTTAATTTAACTATTTCAAATTATTAAAAATTATTTTATTTTTTCTCTTTATTAGTAAAAATCTTATATCCACCTCTAATTTTTACTATAAATCCCATATGATCTTTTAAAATATAAAAATCTTATTCTTTTTTACATTTTATTTAAAATTTTAACATTTACAAATGAAAATTTATATGGCAAATGGTTTTCATCTCATGTAAATAAATTTTATTAATTAAATTAACAGTCCCACTCACATTTATCAATGTAGACCTCACCTTTGGATATTTTTTTTACTAATTTATATATTTAATTTTTTTAAAAGTTACAAAATAAATACATTTAAATAATAAAAAATTAATGTTTTGATAATTTAAATTATTTTTAGGAAATATTTATATTTAAATAGAAATATTTGGTCCAATATACATCACTTAATAATCAACTAATGGTTAGATAAATGAAAATAAAATCTTAAAAATATAAAAAAGCTTATATTTTTATAATTATTCATACTAAAAAATGTTCATATAGATTTCAAAAAGTAGAAGAAAATAGACAATATTTTACTTATTTTTAATTATAAGTCTCATATTAGGAATTTATTTTTTAGGTTCCATATGTACATCTTTTACTATAGGGTCCATATTATTTTGTATCTTTTTTAATGTATCATATTAAAAAAAGTAAAAATTTAAAAAGAAAAGTTAAAAAGTTGGTACAGTATCATCAGACAGTGACAAATAAAAATTTAAAAATAAAGTGAAAAGTCAGATTCAATAATAATTCAATCAATGACAAATAAAAATAAAAATAAAAAGCAAAAAAGTCAGATGATACTATAAATATACAGTACCATCCGATGGTAAATACAATAGATTATAGATTCTGACCCAAAAAAAAATCGTGAGGTTCCAGGAAGGCAAGATTTTGATATATATGATTCTTTTACCAACATATGGACTACGAGAATATTATGATAAGAATCACGTACGAAAATAAGTCTTAAAAGTAAGACCAATTAAATTTGAGTCGCAAGGGAAATAGACATTAGTTGCGGTGGGTCCGTTAATGATCCTTACACTTCTATTACTTGACAAGGATTTAGCTCGTGAAGTGCCTTTTTTGGGCCAACAGCCCGTGGAGCACTAGATGCTTTTTTAATTAAAGTGTTGGAATTAGGAACAAATTGATTAAATGAATAAGACATGAGAATGGAAAAGTTATATTTCAATAATTGAGTTGAAAATAATTTTTTTTGTAATTATCTCAATCTCCATATCACAATATAGAACATTTTATAAAAGCCTTATTTAATTTAAAATATAAGGTATTAGATATATTATATATATACTCCATTTATATCTAATATAAGTTATTTTCTAGAAGAATTGTTTAGTTTAATATATAGAAAATTTGGTAGGTGTTATATATTTGAATCAATTACACCCTTATTTTATTGATTAATTAATGAGAGTATTTTGAATAAATCAAATGTTATATTTATTGCACTCCAAGACACAATTGAAAAGATGTATAAATTTTTTGAAAAACAATATTTTAACTAATTTTTTTTAGAACCAAAAATTAGTTAACAATAACTTATATTGTGATTTGGATAGAGTATATTTCTTCAGTTATGCCTTTACTTTATCATATTCTACTCAAGTAATTAATGAAGATGTTTTGAATGAGTCAAATATCATATTTATTTTACTTAAGGGTATAATTGTGAAGATGTGAAATTTTTTAAAAAATCAAAATTTTAATCAACCTTTTTTTAAAAAAACATAAATTGGTTACTAGTGCCTTACTTGTCCCCGTTCAAAATATAAGCTTTTTTTTCTTAGCTAATATTTATACAAAATATAAGTTATTTAGTATTTGTAAATTTTTTTTTTTTCATTTTGTTGATTGTATTTATTAACTCAGCTTCTCGTTTCTTACTGTGAATGTTATTGTGGTATTTTTCTCACTTATCATAAATTAAGACTAAGAATAAAAAGAAAAAATAATATATATTTTATGATAATAAAAAAATTATTAATATATATTATTATTTATTAAAAACTGTTTATATTCTTTACTAGAAAGAATATTCTATAGTCCAGAAAAAAAATATAAAATATGACACTAATATAATATGAGTGGGAGGAGGGGTGAGTAGGTTGGGCATTCGAAACGGCATGACTGCATGAGGAAGGCGTAGCTGGCCTAAGAGTCAGCGCTCGCGCGTTGAACTTCAAGTAAGCAAGTTGCGATGTCCTTGATTTCTCAGTTGTGCATTTATTAATTTATGACAAGTACACACTACTACTTTTTATTGTGTGTGTATATAAATATATATGTGTGTCTAATTAAATTAAATTTTTGATATTGTTTGAAAAACAAGCAATTTTTATTAAAATATTATCTTTAAAAGTACTTTCTATCTCATACGTAACATTTTATTATACGCATCGCGAATCTAAAATTATGAAAAGGTGAAGTTAAAATAAAATAATTAATAATTTACTTTTTTTACGTAGAGTACTTTCTTGAGTTCTTAATTAATATACGACGAACTTGCCCAATTTTAAACTTATTAAGAAAACCTTATTAATTAGTAAGAATATTATTGAAAAAATTTCATTAATTATACTTTAAAATATTCACAATGCCTTGTATTTTTTAACTTTTTACTTTAAAAAAATGTCTTTTATTTTTTAACGGATGGCACATGCAAACTTTACAATTTTATTCTTCTTTGCAATTTATAATCCTAATAAATTATTTTCTGGAAATTTAAACAATAATAAATAAAAGGAAAAAATTGAAAAATATTAACTGCTTTAACTTTACTTATATTAAAGACTAAAAACCTTTTCAAAATTTAACTTCTACTAAGGACCAAATGGATTAACTTGTAAAAAATAAAACCATCAAATACTTCTAAAAAGTGTTCATAAGAAAGGACATCATTGTTACTTCATGATTTGAAAAGAAAGTTAGTTGAAATTTTGATCTTCTAAAGATTATATATTTTTTTTAATATATTCTTACTAAAGGCCTATATAATTGACTTATCAATGATAATTAAAATTTTAATGGACATTTTTTCAAAAAGGAATATAATAATAAATAAAGTACAAATATAGTTGAAAAAAACTTATAAAAACTACTTAGCGACATATGTTTAAGACCAAACAAAAGTTTTAAAAAATGTCTTATATTATAAATTGGAGAGAGTATATAAGATAGGAAGGAGTATTTTATTTGGTGCAAATTATGTAAATTTATTCACTAATATTATAATTAACGTCACTAATACTTCTAATTTATGCAGATTCAATATCTTTTTTTAACAAATATATACGTGTTCAAAGTTTACAAAAATCATATTAATTTTTTAAACAAAACGCTTTGGCATTTAATGCTGCCAATTAATCTTGATTCTAATGGACCTTTTTAACATTTCCTTTCAAATATATATTGTATTATGTTCTAATAGTAAAATAATGGAATAATTGATGCCAAGGGAGTTATTTACATAAATTTGAAAGTTTGTGGGACTCATTTTTCAATGATCGAAACGGCATTTACATGATTCAAATGTCAGAAAGTTTTGTATATAATTTAATCAAATATTAATTGATTTATCCGGGTAAAGATGAAGTAGCTTATTAAGATGTTTGAATTTTGTATAGGCTTTTGCAGCAGGTAACTGTAATTCATGTTTAACTTTTGTTTCAATATAGATCCATTGTTAATTAAATTTTTTTTATCAATTACGTTTAAATAATTATTATTCACTATCAATATATTTATTTTTTATTTTTTGGAATATAAATTGGAAAATTTTATTAACACAATGAGAAAACGATACACAAGAACGGGAAAGAAAACCTAAAACATTTCATCAGCATTCACCTTTCACTTAATTAAGACAGGGGTTGAGCAAAGGTATATAATCAATTTATTTTTTTATTAGATTGAATAAACTTAGAAAAATGTTAGTTATGCTACGTTGACGGTGAAAGAAACTTTAATCGCACTAGCTATAGACCAAATAAAACAGGGTACAAATTTTATAATAAAATGAAAAAAAAAATCGTTGTTTTCATATATATATATATTATAATGTAATACATTTTTTAGCAAAAAATTAAAAAAAAAATACTTTTTTATTATGAATGCATTAACCCCTGGCCACCGCTTCATATATATATATACCTAGTGCTGCGGCCCTCTCTGAATTCAATGTCATGCATGTGCGGAAATGATGTGGGGTTACGGGTTATGCCAGTTGCAAATAAAACAAAATTGATTAAAGTAGCTCATACATAGTACTAAAGCCTCGTTTGAAACGCAAGAATGAATTGTGAGAGATTTGGATTAAGATTGAAATTGGAATTGAGATTAAAATTGAGATTTAAAAACATATTTGATATAACACCTGCTTAATGTGGAAAAATAAAAAAAAAGTAACACTCAAATAAACAAAAAATTAATTAAAAGACTAAATTATCCTATATCTTCTTCCTTGTTGCCACAAAAGCTATGGAAGAAGCTGAACTAGATCTAACTTCCAAAGCTTTGCGTTCATAGCTTTCAAAAACCTCAACCATCTTGTCCTCTTCACCAAAGCCTCCCACATTGTCGCCCATTTTAGAACCTAAAACTTTCGATTGCCCAAATGCTCAAGTATTGTAGATCTGAGATGTGAGGGTAATGATTGAAGATGGCATTGTAGATTTGAGATGCCAAGGACGTGAGTTGGGTAAGGGAGACTATGGTGTCATGAGTGGAAGATGGTAATTGTAGATCTAGGATGCAAGAAGGCACCATCGGCACAACGTTGCCAGTAAGGGGCACAACATTGCCTTCAAATACTACAGCCACAGCGTCACCTTCAAAGGGCAATTTGGTCTACAAATTTTCAGTCCTGAGATTAATTTTTTGATACCAAGGAAAAGGTGGTATTGGGTATTCCTATCTAGATAGGATTGGACTTGGGAATAAATTTATCATTTCCACCTATCAAATATAAAAACTTGGTATTAACTAATTCCAAACCCTGTCCTACTTACCCAATCCTGCATACCAAACATTGCCCAAGGATACTGCCCAATCAAGTCCCTTGCATTAGAATTCCCACCACAATATTCCTCATATCTCTTATTTAGAAGACAGAGAGATAAAATTAATTTTGATCTTATTTATAAAATATTTATTATTTTTTATGTTCATATTTATCTTTATACCTTTATTAAATGTTAAGAAAAATTATTAAAAAAGGTTCATTTTGTCATTATTAACGGTAGAGGTGGAAACTTATTAAATTTTGTAAAAAAGTTGATGAGATTTAAATTTTCCTTGATTCCGATAAAATATGTTAGAAGTGACTTATAAATAGAACCAAATAAAGTATCATTTTAAATGATTAATAAATAATAAGCCACTTTTTTGTTTAATCACCCTGTTATGGTTTGTAATTATAATATCACTTATTATAGATCGATTTTATATCTTTAATATTAATATATACCTTGCTTACTTTGCTTCGCTCATTCTTTGCTCAATTTAGTTCTTTTAGTTGGTAGTAATTTGCTTTTAAAACATGCCTAGGAGTTCTTAAATATATATGATGTACCAATGACTGCTTCATTAATATAAAAATGAGATTAAACGTAGAGCTATTAATAAGAGTTGACTCAATCTTTTAAAGGCTTATCACTTAAAGGTTTAAGTCTATAAGTCTACGTATCCTAAATTCACCAAGTTTCTTAAGTCAGGCCTGTATCGGCAAAGCTTAGTATTGGGTTTGGAATGTAACACCCTCATTTAAAAACTTTTTTCCTTAAATTATTAGTATGAAAATGTTTAAAATAAAACATTGGGATCCCAAAGAAACAAACAAATGGACCTAAAACAATTATCACGTTACTTGTTAATGCCTCACTTGTCATTAGCCTTTGCTATGTGATTAATGAATGTTGTCAAGTTGTTAATAGAGTGTTTTAAAACTTGTTTAATTAGTTTTAAAGGAAACTATTGTACCTAACCAATTATCATTTGTCATTGGCTAATGCCTCACTCTATAATTAGCACTTGCCATATGATTGATGGACTTTGTCAAGTTATCAATAATGTGTTTTAAAACTTGTTTAGTTTTAAGAAACTATTATGCCTAATCAATTATCACTTATTATTGGCCGATACCTTTCTTGTCATTAGCCTTTGCTGTGTGGTCAGTGAATGATGTCAAGTTGTTGAACGATTGCCTTGTATCTTGTTTAGTTTTAAACGAAACTATTAAATTTAATTAATTTTTATTTGTTACTGGCCGATACTTCACTTGTCATTAGCCTTTAACATGTGGTAAATAGACGTTGTTAAGTTGTTAATAGTGTCTCATAACTTGTTTAGTTTTAAAGCAAGCTATTAAACCTAATAATTAAATTTGTATTTGTCACAGGTAGATGCCCCACTTTCATTAGTTGCATGAAAAAGCCAATGCATCCTCTAGAACAACCAATGACAAATACCAGTTTCTGGAGTTCAAGCTGACATGTGCATTCATTAATCACAATACATAAATATACACAAATTCCCTAATTTTGGTAGCCATTCCTGTGTAAATAATTCAAAGCTATACAATATCCCTCAATTAGAGTATATATATTCTAGGATTTAAGCTCTTCTGAGGTGATAGGTTGCTTGCCCTGTTCTTCCTATCTCTTAGAAAGCTAACAAATTCATAATGTTATCAGCTTTTGTTACAACTAGAGAAAGTATGAAAGATGTTTCTTCCTTGAACCTCCTTCTCCATACAAATATTGAACCTTCAGCAGCAATCTGCATAGAAGGTATACATTCATAATTTCTATTTGAAATCATTGTACTTGTATGAATACAAGGTTTTTTCAATCTTTCATGCTTGTGACATTGTAAAGTGATCAAGCATATCAAAGTGATTCATTTCCCCTTTCCAAAGCCAAGGCATTATCAGAACCTGCTTCATGCAGGAAACTAATTTTGAGGTAATGACCTTAAAGGCTGTATAAGAATTTAATGGACTACGAAGGATACTGTGAAAGATATTAATGAAATCATTACTAGGCCTTCTCCAAGTAATAACTTTTGAAATTTGTAATTTAAATCAAGTTGCTCGAAAAAACTAAAGATGTAAACAATAGATCGACAACTTCATAGACATAAAAGATATTCTACAAGACATTCTAATTATAAAAAAAAACTTCATATTCTTCTGGATTATATTCCAAATTGGTAACTTCGCCGGTGATGTGAAGTCAAGCCTATATTGCTTTGGTGCATTTCCATACCCACGAATTCTTTTTCCGCATAACACAGCAAGTATCATTGTAGCAATGTAGAGGTTAATAAAGCAAGAAAGCTCGGCCATTCTAGAAGGACCTATTTGTTGTGCGGCTTTGATAAGATGCATCAAATATTGTTTTCGGAGGGGTAATGTCATTTCCAGTAATTGACCATAACCAACGAAGAGGAGATGGAGGCATTGAGATAAAGAGATGCTGAGGAACCCTAGGAGAAGCCATGTTTTAGAGTGGATTTTGTGGGTTAATCTCAGAATGCGTTTTATTTTTCTCCAAACCAGGGGCATTTCAGTAGAGCGGAGAATAAAAGCAAGCCTGACTGGTCACCCATTTAAATCATTTTTTATAAAGGAATGGGCTAGAAAAAATGGCATTTTTTAAAAAATTTAGGCTTTGAAGCTTAACCCTGATAAGCTCCGAAAAAAAGGTTAGGGCTAGAGCAACCCATTTAGGCCTTTTTTGTTTTACCCCTAAAGAAATATTTTTAATTTTTAAATTGAATTTAAACTTTAAAATATATGTTTATAATTTAAAATTAAAATCTCAATTATATATTTGAAAATTTTTAACATTATAGTTTGTATTTTAAAAATATTAAATTTATAATTGAAAACTTTAATTTTAAGAAATCCAAAAAAAATAAGAAATAAAAATGGACAAACCAGCTTAGCCTTAAGCCCTTTGAATACGGCTGGGTTTTAAAAAATAATTAATTTTTGAGTAACTAGGCTTTTGAACTTGAGCCTATATGGGCCAAGCCTGCCCATTTCTTACTCTACATTTTAGTGTGTGTTTGGTTTTTCATTGACTAAAAATTAGTTTGTTAAAATTTATTAGACAAAAGTCAATTTCTTGATAGTTAGTTATCATAATGAAATTTATATTTGGATATATTTTTTAAAAAAATTAGTTTGATGAACTGAAAGTTGTTTGAATCATATATAATAAAATATACTTTTAAATATACAATTATTAAAAAAGATATTGATTTATGATTATTTATAATTTTATTATATAAATGTAATATATTAGAATTAGAAATCTTTAAGAAATGTGATAAAAAATTTAAATAACATAACATTTGATATGTTAAATAATAAGAATAAAAATATAAAATTTGATATATTGAAAAAAGTATATAATAAGTAGTTCAACATACATTAATATTAAAAATTAATATAATTAATTGTTTGATCTATAATGTACAATTTAATCTCTAATTAAACTGTGAATTGTATTAATCTTTTTGTCAATACTATCTAAATGGTCAATACTATCAGGGTTAATCATATTTTCATCTTAAAATATATATGATAAAAAATTTAAATAGCATAAAATTTGATATATTGGACAAAAAAATTATTTAACAACAACTATATTTTTAATGAATTAAAATTATTTTTAAAATAAAAATAATAACTTAAACATGGGTAACATGGTCAAATAAATTTTCAACAATCAAATACACTTTCCAAAAGTAGAGGTGCACAAAGACCAGGCAAGATTAGATTAGCTATCAACCTGTTGCCTAGTCCTTATGTATTGAGATTGAGATCGGCCCAACCCGATATAAAAAGATTGAGTTTTGGTCTTGTATTGAAAAAAAAAATTAAAAAAAATAAAAAATAAATTTGATATATTAAATTTTATCCATCTAATATATTCCCTTAGAAACTAATATTATGGTCAAAACTAATACTTTTACAATTTTAAAAACTCAACAACACACATTGTTCTCACATAATATTAAGTTATAAAATCAAATTAAGGTTGTAAATAAAAATAATATATTGACTTCTTAAAAGTTTTTATAAAAACAACAAAATAATTTACTAGGTATGATCTATGAAGAAAAAACATTATCATAAAATTAATTAATATTAATATAAAGTTATGATAATATATACATCGAGTCGAGCAAGATTAAGTTTTAACTAAATCAAGGGTCTAGCCCGACTCAGTCACCAAGACAAACCTGGTCTCTTAAGTGAGATCGAGCCTACTGAGTTATCAGGATAATTGAATACTCTTATCCAAAAGCTCCAACATTTTACACCTACCAAATTCACTTTTATCTACTTTAGAAATGTGTTTTGTGAAGTTGATTGAGGCAAAGTTTAAGCCCAAAAAACTTTTCACTTTCTAAAAGTGAAAAGTTAAAAAATCAAACACACCCTTAGTTATCATCATTTTAATTTTATATATGCTTAACCCTCAGGAGACTTGATAGCTATTTATAGATTTGATGGAATTTTTGGGTATTTAGAATGGTTAGGTTAAGACCTAATAGTGATTTTCCCACGTTTTTTTTTCCTTGTGTTCTGTTCTTAGAATTAGATATTTTTTCTGGGGCAAGTCTAAAGAATTTTTTTTTGACCAACAGGGCAAGTCCAAAGAATTGGACTCAACTTTTCTTTTCCTGATGAAAGGATTGGACTTAAAGTTGGGCCTTCTAGTTTTGGATTTTTTTTCAATCTTTTCCTCAATTGGGCTTTATTCATCCACCCGGTTCATATATTGTTAAAAGAAAAAGAACTGTGACTGTGAGAGAGAAACTATGGCACATGACAAATAGACTTCGTCCTCATTTGTTGACTGCGAACCAGCTGTTGGTTTGATCTTTAATTTTTTATTTTTTTTAGACTCCCCAGAAAATGGCTATATTGGGCAAATTTCAGGATCAACCTTTTTCTTGGGGTTAATTGGGTCTTTTGACCCATACAGTTGTCTACATTCCATTTCTTTTTTTTTTTTTCCTGGGGCCAACGTCTGCATTCTATTTCTGCTTCTATTTTTTTTTTTGAACAGAATATTTCTGCTTCTATATTATTCTGGAATTAATTGTGCCCATTTCCCCGTGAAAGTTTCGTTCTTGGGTTGGAAATTTTGGAGAATTTTGTTTTGGGAATCAGCGCTATATTTCTTTGTAGATTTCATTTATAAAACCCAGATATTTCCAAATTCCTTATTTTAAACCAAGGGTTTTCATAAATTTTGAATTGCTTATATCTGCAGTGTAACAGCGCGCGCGTGTGATACATACTTATTACGCTTGTTGGCTCTTTTTGAATGCTGATTAGTCTAACACCACCCACCGTGTCTCTATTATTTATGGTCATTGTCTTTCTTCGGCTATATAGCATCTCCTCTAGTGGGACATGCCTATAATACATATTTTTGCTTTGTTAGCAATTCATTTTGACGCCATGAATATGTCAACTATAAAAATGTTTCAAGTAAGTCGAATTTAAGAAAAATTATATTTTAACAACAGCAATAAATGTTTTTTTGTTGTTGTTGTGAAATCTACTTCTAGCAACTTTTCTCAATCACGCTTCACCCAAAAAAAAAAAAAAAAGTTCTCAATTATGCATTCAATCAGCCTTTCTTGAACCATTTTTAGCCAAGCGCACAATCATCATGCGGATATATAATTAGATATACTTTTTAGGCTATATATATATATTTTTCCATAAGTGTAAGAAGTAAATTCCGTCAACAATAAAGAATATTTCCTCCAAAATACTAGAAACAATTGGTAGACTAAGATTCAAACTTTCAATCAATTATTTAAGTGATAATTGTCTCTAATACTCATGCCAATTTTAATTAATTAAGGTACATATTAAATATATATCTATTATAAAAATATATATTTTAAGAGAGACTGAGTTTTAAAAAGGGAGAATGTCAGTAAGGGCTCCCAGAGGAGGGGGAAAAAAAAAGCAACAAGAGATATGAACAATTGAAAGCTTTTGGGATCCTCATTACCTTTTTGTCCTCCCTTCTAAGAGCCTTTACTGCCATTCTCCCTTTTAAAAAGCATAATAAAAATTTAGATAAATTTTAAGGATTGTTTTCCCAGGTGCATCCCACTCACATGGCAAAAAAGAAAAAAAAAACAAAAACAAAATCGTTTTTGGGTCTCCTCCTCAATTATGATCAATGATCATGAAACCAATCGCAATGACTCTTAATTAGAGATGAAAACCTGAAGGGATCACTGCTGAGCCTATAAGTCAGAAAAAAAAATATAAAAAATTAATAAAATAAATAAATACAAATCTAGATATAGAATCTTGATCAAGTTTAAAAATAAAGATAACAATCTTCAATTCAGGCAACCTTATCAAATCTAATAAATACAAAAAATTGTGTATTATAAAATAAAACCTTAATCAAAGTTAAGAAATAAATCTTACAAGGTAATCATTTTTAAAAAATTAGTAAAAAAATTTGTAAATATTGTGTTAAAATAAACAGTAAAAGAATCAACATCAATACTTAAACTAACATCGATCTTTTGATAAACGGGGCTTGGAGGGCCGTTTGAGTCTGAGTCTGATTTCGAGCTCAGGTTTCTTTTTTCATGGCCTGTCAGGGCCGAGCCCTAAGCTATTTTTTTTTAAAAAAAAAATAATCCTAATTTTTTAAGGCTAAACTCTTATCTAAATAGAGCCTTTAAATCTGACCCATATTTCTAACTCTACTCTTAATCTCCGTCTCATGATATGGTTAGATGTGAAAAGTTTATTGTTTCAATTTCTGCTAATAGTTAATTAGTTATAAATTTGTATCCATATTTATATATTTAAATTATATAATTCAAAAATAATGAAAGAAAAGTAAAATTAAACTAGAACAAGACTAAAACATCAAAATTAAATAAAAGAAAAGTAAAAATCGATAAATATGTCTATGAACAGAAATTTATTATTAAATTTATATAAACAATTCATGTTATGGCACGCATTGAATTGATCATATTATTGCATTAATTATATCCACATACAGATGTATGCACTTTAGCCACAATTAAATAACAGTAGCCACCAAATTTATATATGCACTGGGACAAGGTTTTTAAGTCATTCGTGGCGCTAAATAGAAGATAAATATGTTGTATGCACTATGGTAGATAAACTTAATTTTAACTTTATCTTTCTTTAGTTGCATCTTTTACTTTTATGCAACGCGTTAATCATTTATTTTACTGAAGGGTAAATTTGAAAAGTCACATTTATCAAAAAAAATTTGAAAAGTCACATTTTTTACTACTTTAATGCATCAACCACTCTTTTAAAAATCATAAAGCTATTTACTTTGTTTTATAATTAAGACCGAAGAGAGTTCTCTTCTGGTCCCTATTGGAGGCACATTAAATCGAGTTTGAATTTAGTGAGTGAGTTAAATTTATTTATTTAATGGGTATCTCAATTATAGCAATTAAATTTTATTAATATTTGAAAATCATTGTATTTTTTTAAAAAATTTAAAAAAAAACCCTCACGATGAGGATACTCAACATAGGTTGTTTTCTCCAAAATCCAATTTGTTATTTTCTAAGTATTATGTAACAAAATCTTTAATAATTATTTGATTAAATAGTATCACATGAGACACTTATTGAGTAAGTGAATTTAAGCCATTCACCAAATCTAAACCCAAACCATCAAACCACTTCACTGGAACCAATAAAAGGCGATTAAGTCATTAATTAATTTGTTTGAAGTAAATAAACTTTTAATTTTACTCATATTTAAAACATAAAAAATGTTTAGATTTGCATTACATTCTTGCTCATAGATACTGAGTTTAAATATAAGTAATATTTAAAAAATATAATTAATATTTAATACCTCACTAAATAACTTATATTAAGGACCACCAATCTCTTTTAATAAATTGCCTTTTAATAAAGAGAGGAGAGTCAGGTTGCATAAAAGACTAACTCAACATAACCCAAAATTTGGTATATACCTTTTATGAAAGGAATGAATTAGGTAACTTATAATCTGGTCTTATTAAGGCATAACTTGAAGTTGAACAAGATCAAATTTGGTATATAAGATTGGGAGACTAATTCAAGTAGTCTAATATCTTTGTTTTCCTCCTTTTTTCCTCTATGAGAGGCAACAATTTATTTCAACTTAATAAACTCAATTAAATTAATAAAAATATTTATAATCATATACAATTTATCACACAACATTAAAAGTTAATCATAATAAATTTATAACAATCTCCAACAAAAAAAAAAGCATTTATTATATAATCCATAACAACATTCAACAAACTTCAACATGTCTACTGGGAGAGGCTAGGGCTACAAGATTACTAGTTCTTGCTTCCGCGTGGCGTGAAGGCGAAGTGAAGTGTGAATGAAGAGAAGAGAGGCAGGCAGTGGGGGAGCTGGGACCCGAAGTTGAGAGGCAAAAGATAATTTAATTTAAAAATTAATCATTTTTAAAAAATAATAATTATGTATAAAAATAATTATAATTATATTAGGTGAAACATTGTGTTCAACAATCCAGTTTTATGTTTCACATTCAACTATATTAAAAAATAAAAATAATTCCAATTATATTTAAATAATTTTATATGATCAGATTGGAATAAGTAATTTGAAAACTCAGTTTCTTATTCAATACAACCTGAGAATGAAGTTTGATTTTGTTGGTCCTTTTAGTCCTTCAAGTCAATTTTTTTCACTGTACCGGACTGACCAGGTTTACTTGGATTAAACACTATGAAGGAATATATATAATATATAATTAAGTGAAAACCCTTGGATATAAACATACCTCTAACGAATTTTTGATTGCCGCAGTGAATTGGTATTCTTCACACTAATCAACACCATCATGTGAAGCTTTCCACTCAAAATTCCAAATCAAATTGGCTACAAAGTATTCCAAATGGAGCATTGCCAAGTTATAACCAGGACACATCCTCCTCCCTGCTCCAAACGGCATCATTTTGATCTCTTGCTGTTATGTCAAATGCTTCGCCTCCATTATTATTCAAGAACCTCTCTGGTTTGAACCTCATAGGATCTTCCCACACCTCTTCATCCCACCCCATATCTGCCACCGTGAAATTCACTGTCCCATTCTTAGGCAGCAAATAACCATCCAAAACCACATCCTTCGACAGTTCGTGTGGGATCACAAAGTGTGTTGGAGGGTGACGCCTTAGTCCCTCCAAGATCACAGCTTCCAGATATGGCATTTTCCTCAGATCTTCCTCTTTTATCACTTCCTTGTCCACCATGTCGTCTCTTGCACACATGACTTGTCTTATTTCCTGCACTAGCTTGCCTTGGATTTTTGGGTACTTCACCAAGTTCGCCAAAATCCATTCCAGTGCTGTAGCTGTTGTATCAGTCCCTGCGTTCAAAAACTCTGAACATAACGTTATGATTTCGCTTTCCTCAAGCTCTCGTTTCTCCTCAGGCCATTGCAAATCCAACAGGGTATCAACGTATGACACTGATACGAATTTATCATTCTTCTTCTCACAGGTATTGATCGTTTTCTCTTCCTTCAGCTTCCTTCGATCTCTGATCAGCGGAACCATTATATCACCTTGTTCCTCTCGGAGCAGGAGAAATTCCTCTCGACGCTTGCGAAATATGATGCGAGAAACTTTTGGCAAGATATTCAGCACACTGAATCTGCTAAAGTTAGAGAGTAAACGGCGCTGAACATGTTCGATATCTTTGATTTTCTTCTCATCTAGGTTTTCACCAAAGCACATGAACACTAGCAAGCGAAACATAGCGTGTTGGAGATGGTCAATGATTGCGATGGACTTGCTTGATTCTGAACAAGACTTGAGGTTACTCACGAGCACTTCCAAAACCCCTTTACGCATACCCGAAAAGGATTGGATCCGGGCCGGGTGAAGCATCTCGGAACTGAGGTTGCGGCGGAGCAGGCGCCAAGTGGGGCCGTACATGGCGGAGCTGATGTTATCTTGGTGCCTGTTGATGAGCTTGGGGGTCGTAAGAGCGTTGGGACGGTCGGAGAAGACGGTGCCGTTTTGAACCAAGGCACGGTGGGCAAGGAATCGATCGGAAATGGAGATTACAGGAAAAGAGGCAATATAAAGAGTGATGATGGGGCCATATTGAGCATGAAGGTTTCGAAGGATGGGTTCGAGTTCTGTGAATGATCGTCGCAGCCAGAAAATGGAGCCGATGATGGGAATACGGAATGGGCCGGGAGGGAGAGGAGGGGACGGTGGTGGAGAAGGACGTCGACGACGGAGGAGGGAGAGAGTGAAAGCAATGGAAATGGAGACGGAGAGAGAGACGAAGATGATACACCAGATCTCCATTTCTTCGTTTTGAGGTCAGAAGGAAGCAGGTCAGTGATTGATGCTGGCGATTAAATTTATAGTGCAAAGCTAAATGGAACTTTGACGGGAGAATGAGGACAAGAAACTTATCACAATATCAATATAATAATAATGGAAATGAATTGTTATTAAAATAAAAATAAAAATAAAAATTTGTTTTGCGAGAATCAATGAAAAAGACGGACCTGATTTCAGTGCTCAGCACTAAAACACTAGCGTTTGGCAATATTTTTTTTTTCTTTTACTTTTTTTAAACAACAAATTTATTATTAATTTATTATAATAATAAATAATTATTATAAAATTATAATTTGAATATTTAATAAATAAATAAATATTAAGATATTAAAATTGAACCTGAATAGTTCAAATAAAAATTTTAGTTTGAACATCAAGAACTGTACTGAAAAGTAAAAAATGATCTGAATAATTTAAAATAGGAGTTGAGTCTACCAAAATGAACTAGTTTCTTACACTATAATAAATTAATGTTTGAATTCTTGTTAAGAGAAGTACTTATAGTTAATACCTAATTATGCTTTCAATGATATTATCTCTTATAGACAAACAACTGTACAAAATTAATAAAATAAAAAAATATTTTTAGTTATAATTTTAATTTTTTCAATACAGTTATGAACTGTTTAGACCAAAATTTATATATGAACTATTCAAGTCAAATTTTAAGAAGTTAAATTGTTCAAATTTAATTTTAACATCTTAATATTTATTTGTTTATTAAATATTAAAATAATAATTTTATAATATTTATTTATTTATTATTATAATGAATTTGTGGTTAAAAAAAGAAAGGCGATGTTTTGTGCTGAGCACTACAGTGCTCATCTTAAGATGAGCATCGAAACCAAATATTTTGCTCACTATAGTACTCAAGGTTCAAAGCAAATTGAATGACCAAACTAAATATTTTGTTCATTAAACAATCTGCGCAAATAAACGAAATGCCTCTCTATGTTAATTAAAGAAATCTTTAAAAAGGCATAAAATTGGGCCATTAGAGCTCCAATCCTTGAAGCTTCAGCCCCTTTTCCAATAGGTGATAGTGCACCTATTGGAGCTCTGGCTGACCGATAAAAGGTTGCCAAAAGGTACCACTTAATTACATGTAATTATCAAAGATTACATATAAACTCAATAATCAAATGGTACAAAAATTTTGGCTTAAGGTGTAAGGGTTTTGATTTTGGGTGCAAAGGTTTTGGCTTGAGGTATAAGTGGTATGGCTTGGGTGCAAGATGCAAAGGTTTTGACTTAAGGTGTAAGGGTTTTGGCTTGGGATGCAAGGGTTCTGGCTTGGGTACAAGTGTTTTGGCTTGAGTGCAAGTAATTTGGCTTAGGTGTAAAGGTTCTGGCTTGAGTGCAAGGGTTCTTGTTTGGGTGCAACTTGTAGGGCATGTGTTATACCAATGTGAATCACATGTAATAGGTAGTCGTTTCCATGTAATAAAGGGGCATTGACAGTGTCGTGCTCTATATATATTTTTGACATATATAATTTGTTAGATATTACATGCAATTTTTCCTCAAGTATATTCGCGAATCTTTTCATATATTGAATTATATGTAACTAGTAGTCATTTACATGGAATTCATGGACACTAATAGTGGCGTGCGCTTTGTGTGTTTAATTTACATGTAATCTATTAGATATTACATGTAATTTTTCTCAAGCCTGTTTGTAAATCTCTTCATATATTAAATTACATATAATCCATAGTCATTTTTATGTAATACAAAGGCACAAATAGTGGCATGCTCTTTGTGTGTTTTTTTTACACGTAATTCATTAGATATTACATATGAATTTTTGCATATTAATTTACATGCCCTTTATATGTTCAAATGACATGTAATTGTTTATAATTTTTATGAAATCTAGAGTTGCTATCATGAACATGCACTCTGCTTGTTAAAATTACATGCAATTGTCTATAATTGTCATGTAATTGTTTATGATTACATGGAACTATTGATAGTTATCATGAAAGAATATTGGACACTCTCACAATAAGTTTCTCTTTTTTAAGTATTATACATTGTATAACAAGCTATATTAACATGTAAATGATGTGGATTCAACTATGTAACATGTAAGACAATTGAATTGTCCTTGAAAAACAAGTAAATGTGAAGAGGGAGAATGAATAACAAAAATTTCAATGAAACAATAGTAATTCTATGAGGTTTGGTCTGTCTTTTTATTAAGTACAATTAAAATAATAAACAAAGACCATAAGGCACCTCATATAAAAAAAATGTACCATATAAAGTAAGAACAATATCATACCTATATTAAACTATATTATACCCTATACAAAAAAGAAAATAAAAGAGATGGCTATAACTACACTTTAAAATACAATAACAAATTCATTCAATCTTTCAGGAAAATCCTTTGGTAAGTATTTTATGGTTGCTCACTTAAATTATAATATGCATAAGTTAAATTTGTAAGAGCTTTTTTAATTTGAATTTATTTTTTCTTATTTTCAAACAAAACTTCATGCTTCGGCGCATCTAAACTATTATGCCAAAAATAAAAATTAGTAATCATCATTAATAGGTCATGCAAGCATCAATACACAACACCCACAAAATTACAAGTAGCAATTCAAAAGAACATTAAATAGGCCATTACAAATTTTACATATTTTGAACTATTTAGTAAAGCATAGTCTGCACATTTTGCACAAACCATAACCATAAGCACAAAGTATATACAAAACAATGAGATCATCTAGGTCAATTCTATAGGGAAAGAAACTCATCAAACATTTTTTAACTTTTAATCTTTAATTAATGAAGAATAGCTTAACATTCTTATTATTCATAAATTAAAAAGTTGCATGACATATAAAACTCTAACCTAACTAAAATATTTTATCTTTACTTATTAATGGTGCTTTAGTTGTGTCGGTACTCAATCAAATTAAGATAGGCTAACCCTAAATCATTCATTTTAAGAAGCAATTCAGGAGTTATCTTAAGTTAGTTTTAGGTATTTAATTACTAATGCTAAAAAGATCTAAAACTAAATTCAAGATTTTTACTCCAAGCGAGTGAGAAAATGCAATTAAGGCAACTAAAACTACTTAAAAGGATGCTCATGCTAATATCTAATGCCTAGATTCTATTAGGCAATGCATGAATCTTAAATTATGATTGGGGGTTTTTGTTTCAAGAAAAATGAAATGAAAGCTAAAGAAATTAATTAAGTGGAAAAAAGAATTAATTAATAAAAAATTAAGAAAAGTTTGATTCAATTCTGGTAAAGTAGACAACTTAGGACTTCATATGTAGTTAACTTTCTTAACCCAATTCAATTAGTTAAACCAAAGAAAAATGATAGGAGAGTTAAATTAATAAACTTTAATTACCTAATTAAAGTAAAGAAAATCCATAAGCACAAAATCTAACACTTAATATACTAAATAATTGATAGTGAACCAAATGTTACAATTATGAATTAGGCCAATTAAAACCATTCAAACCAATGCCAATTAATTCAAAGATAAATCTGAAAAATATTTTTAAATTATTTAATTAAATAATTAGATAAATTATCAACTCAATTGAACAATCAAAAGATAAAAGAAACAACCCAAATTTGCAACAAACACCACAATAATAATTAAATCAACAATGAGAACCTAATCATTAATTTAATTGACAAAGCAATGGTATATAAACATAAATTTCAGAAATTTATTCAACATAAAATTAATCCAATCTAAGATTCAAAATATTTATAACTTAAAACTAGATTGTCTTCTAATATTATAACTTAAAATCATTTAAAATTAAATAATCCTAAACTTTTAAATTAAAAAAATAAATGAAAAATCACTCCCCTAACTTCTTGCATGCTTGTCCCAAATTATCTTCCCAAGCTAGTTCAAGCTCTTGATGTTCTTCCTCCAAGATGAGTCATGGCTATGTGAAGAAAAGTGATGCAATGAATCTATGATGGTGAGGTGGCGTGGATAGGGGTGGAAGATATGAGGTGGCGTTGATGTGATTATTGATGGAGAAGGGGAGCACAAGTGATGAATGATGATTTAAAGAAGCGTAGGTCTCTGGAATAAAATGGAGAATGGAGGAATGAAGGTTCAAAGTAACAGGATAAGTCTAATGGATTAAGAGAAAATGAAGAATTGCGGGTCGGTGGGATATTGGATAAGAGTCAATGGATATGAGAGCTTGGCCCGCCGATGGAAGAAGAGAGAAAAGGAACAGGGGTGCCGTTGTGTGAGAGGAAGCGTTAGAGGAGAATTGATCCAATGGGATAATGGCTACAAGAATTTATAAAAAATCCCCACCATTCAATTAAAAAAAATTCAATAAGAAAATATATTAAGAAAAAAGTATAAAAGTTTTTTAATTTTTCTTAATTAAAAATACCTACTGTATCCTTTAAAAATCTTGAAAACTCTTTCCTTATATTATTTCTCCATAACCCTTGAATATTCTTTCACTATTAGAAAAATAAAATTTAATAAATCCCTTACTAAATGTCATTTTTCCTTAATAAATTACATTTTAGCGAGAGATTTTGTCCTTCACTAAATTTAGTAAGGGATAATTTTTAACGAGGACTACATCTCTCATTAATATTATTCAAAATTTGATAATTTTAGCAAGGGAGTCCCTCGCTAAATATATCTACATCTAAAATGATAATGCCACATCACCCATCATGTTTGCGTCAACTTATGATATGTCACCAACAATATCATGCCTCGTCGACTATCATGTCACCTACCATCTCGTATCTCATCACCCGTCACATGTGCAACAACTCATGACATGTCATTAATTGTTCACCTTGTTCCATGTCACTTGCTTAGTACTATGTCATATATTCATTATGTTTATACCAAAGTCAAAACTTAAACCCTTAATCTCATACATTTCAAGCCTTACGCTCTCGTTCTTTGTCAATTAAACTGTATATAAAAAATTAAATATATATATATTATTTAAATATATAAATATATCAAATAATATATTATAAAAATTCACACACATATATACATATTAAATTTTATTTTCAATTATTAATATGTTAAAAATATTTATATTTTGTTTAAATTGTTCTTTATATTATATTTTTAATAAAATATTATTTTATTAATGAAAATCAACTTAAAATAAAGAAAATATTAAATATCAAAATAATTTTATTATGAATATTTTAGTTAATTTTAAAATTTAATTTTTATCTTTAAATAAAAATAATTAAATCTATAATCAAAAATCATTACCAAAAGTTAAATTTTTTTGTAGTAAGTAGCTAGGGATAGAATCCCTCATTAATTATCTTATTTTAGAGAGGAATTTATAGTTTTTACCTTTTTTCTCATTAATTATCTTATTTTAGAGAGGAATTAACAGTCTCTTACCATTTCCCTTACTAATTGTCTTATTTTAGAGAGAGATTAATAGTCCCTCACTATTTTTCTTGTTAATTTTAGGTCAAGCTATGAAATCAACATCTCTCACTAATTTTTTCACTAATTTGGTATTTTAGAGATAAATAAACTCTCCCTCATTGATTTATATTTTTCTAGTAGTGTTTTAATTGTCAAGATTCAAACTTCGCCATTGAGTTTCATTAATTTTATCTCCATGGCCTAAAAAATTAAATGCACACATTAGTGTGTGCTATGACCAAAATAAATCTCATGTCTCAAAAAATATTTCAAAACTAATTTTTTGCAACAATTACAATTTTCCCACAAAATGACCAAAAATTCAAACAATGTATAATAATTCAAATGAAACTCAATTAAATATTGAAAAAATTAAACCATGTTAAAAATAGAAAAATAAAATATTAACTATTTAAGCCCAAAATTTGCATAATTAATGCAGGGAAAAATTTATACACTTAACTTTATATACTTAATGTACTTGTATCTAATTGAATTAAGACATGTCGATCTTTTATAAATTATTTATTCTAGAATAAATTCTTTTTATTAATTTTATTGACATATTAAGATTTAATTTTCATAATTTGATTGAATATAAGTATATTAAGTATATAAAGCTAAGTATATAAGTTTTACCCTTAATCCAAAAATGTATTATTCCTCAAAATTAGCCAATATTCCAAATAATATTTAATAAACCCAAATTAGCTCAAATTATCATTAAAATACAAAAAAAAATGTGAGATAAAATATATAAAAATTATGATTTATCAGTTATCTATGGCTAACCACCATTCAAATAACTCAGAGCAAAGCGCTTTTAACAATTAATTGAATCAATAAATTGTAGCATATCTATCACTCCCTCTTGTGAAAACAACAATTCAAATGTGTACACGTATATGGCATTCAATCATCCACGTCTTTTAATTCTTCACCCTCTTACTACATACGAATTTCCAACAGCAAAAACTTCGCAATACAAGAAAAATGGAGGTTAAATCTTAGAACAACGGAACTTGTACTTTCAAAACTTGTAGAAGTTTTCATATAAGAACATACATAAATAAATATACAATAGATGACTTTGAAATGAACTAGGGGTGGCAGGAATCATCATTAACATTGACAGAATGATGATAAGAAAGGCACAAGTGAACATAGTGTCTTGATAGTTCAAAATTACAAGTGATGAGCTCATTACTTGTACAAGCTTGTATAAAAGCTCCTATTGCACTCACGAAATAAAATATGACTTGGTCTTAATTGAAGTAACAAATATAACTTGAAGTTAAAGTTTGAGCTGCGTGCCAAAGGATTCAAGGCGCTAACTTTTTTGTGGTGTTGATAGCCAGGATCATTTTCATGTGAAACATATACTAGCTATGGCAATTCCTTACCTTCAACATCCAGCGTACAACACCTACTAGAGAGACCTACAATGGCAAGTTTATGAGCCATAGCAGCAAAAACCTAACTGTTTCAAGAATTACAATTCAGTTCTATCAAATCATGCATCTTCATAAGCTGTAAGGCATAGGCATTGTGCACTAGATTCAAAATCCAGAAGTGGAAGAAGAAAGTGAGGATGATGAGATGCAACACAATGACTATTGGTATGGGTTGATTGGGTTTAATCATCATTTCATATACGATACAGTGGGATTTGGAACAGGATTTAAGGCAGTGGATAAGGAGGCAATGGAGGGAGGAGTTGCCAATCACCTTCAATAAGTGGAGGTGGAGGCGACAGTAGTGAGAGGAGTTGCCATTGCCCATCATCTTCAAGCTTAGCAATTAAATAGGAAGCGTAAGGTGTGGCATCTTTATAAAAGGCGTTCTACCGTTCTTCGATTAGGGCATGCCAAGAGAGGATTTCACACAGGCACATTTTGATCAACACTGAAAATTGTTTTATGAATATAATTATAGACTTGGTCCTTGGGCAAATTTCTCTTTCAAGCAGGTTTTTTTTTCCACCAATTCTGCCGCTTATTTTTTCTCATTTGCAAATAAATTTCTGGAGTAGTCTTTACATGAAATTCTCCCAATTTTAATACTCTCTATTAAAAAATATAAAGCATTCTTTAAGAAGTTGAATGTTAAAAAATATAAGTCATTTTTAGTATTTCAAAGTAAAATTATATTTTTTTAAAGTATCCATAATAAATAAATTATTTTTTATTTACTTAAACACCCTATTAAATACAAGTAAATATAAAAAGATGATGTTAGTTTGAAAATAATTAACTACTTTATCTGAAATAAAATTTGGCTAAAAATGTTTCATATTTTTAAAATTTAAATGTTCCCTAGAAAAGGAAAATTAGAGAGATGATGGAAAATCACATCTAACCACTTTCAGACAAATTGCAGCAAGATAAAACTAAATGAAAACTACTAAAATAGGAAAATGTCACACTTAATAAAAAAATTAATAATTAACAATGCTATATATTTAAAGGGGGAATAATAAGTGGAGATCATTGTAGCAAATTAATTATATATAAGGAACATCAATTGTTACAATCACAAAGAATAACCAATTTTTTTTTTAAAATAAATGGACAAACATTCACTCGCACATTCTGCAAAAATATTTAAATGCAAGACCTGAAAGCTTATTGACAAATCTTAAAAGTTTAGTCATAAATTTATTCAGAAAGCCTCGTTACGAATCAGCTATAAATTATTAAATATTTATAAATAACTTCTATTATATTTCCAATATTTATATAACTATATATTTTTATATTTTTTTTAATAGAAGGCTACAAAAAAATCCATGCAAGAGAGTGACAAACTAGGTTGCATGTTTGAGTATAAAAAGTTTTCGCACCCAAAAGGTAGAACATAAAAAAATTTAACATCTAAACTAATGTTGGATATTTGGTACACCAACCAATCAATACAACTATTGGCTTATCTAAATATGAAATTTCAAGCAATCATTCAATCTCCCATGATAAGTCCTGTAATTTTTTTAAGATTTGAACAAGAGGATGATTGTTAGAAAACTTGTGTCAAAATGAGTGTAGGAGCTTCTAAGGAATCAACGTAAATGTTCACTTCAGCAAACTTGTCATTCCAACAAATGTTGAGAAATTTAAGGATATTCATGAGTTTCCAAGCAGTATTAGGATGATAATCAATGTATTTAGAAAAATATTTTATTCAATTACTTTTGTCATGTTGGATGAGGCCACCATATATTGTAACACCATAATTATACATCAAGTCATCAATATTGAGTCTCATCCAACCTACTTTAGGGGGCACCATCTAGCTTTTGCTTTTTTACCTTGCAAATTGATTAAAAACGAGCTGTTGAGTCTTGATTGAAGGTTGATGTCATTGATCATTTCTTGGGCACATATGAATGCAATATCTTTATGAGGGAGGTCATATCTTTAGAGTGAATGTTTTTGCATTGTTTTTTTCTAAATATTCTAGTAGACATGTGCAAAAAGTCTCTCTCTATCAAGGAATTCTTCTTGCACTTGGATCTCTTGCATCATTCTTTGCATTTCATCCAATCTTGTAGAGGGAGAGAAAAGAAAGTGTAAAACTTAGAGTTTTCCACTAAGTTCATCCAAGCCTTTCTTGATTTCTTGCAATCCCACAAAATGTGGATAGATAAATCCAAGGAATTACAGCCAAAGCAGCATTCCCTTTGGCAAGGACTAGTTCCATCAGAGTAGATAAATTTGGTGTGGAGATGTTCCCAGGCTACTGTTTTTCAAAGGAAGGATTTAATTTTCTTTTAAGTGGATCATTTCAAATCCTAAACCAAATTTATGAGTAGTTGTTGTCTTAGTAATTTTCAATTGCTCTATAAATAAATTTAATAACAAAGCTACTACCAGTAGAAGACTTTCAATAAAGAACGTTATCCTCTCCTAAGTGATTAAGAGGCTAAACTATTGTGATAAGATTGATGATGTCGATTGGGTTGAAGATATTTGCTTAATTGTGCTATAAGTCCCATCCACATGACGTAGATTGAAAATTTAATTAAAACTCTGGCATGAGACATGGAAATTGTGTTTGGGAAGCGCATACTTAACAAGAGGTTTTGGCAAGGGGCCATTTATAATCTCCCTTGTCAACTTTCCAAATGACATTGGGCATAGATATCTCATCAACTCTATAAATATACTGGTCCATGTGATGGAAGAAGAATTGGTTTTATAAGCCATTGGAAGAATAGGTTATGTTGATTACATTTATACTGCTGATATTTATAACATGTCGAGGGTGAGGAGAAGGAGATGGAGTTGACAGGAGGGGATGGGGCTGCCCTACTTATGAGACTGTTGCCCTTTATTAAAAGAAATATAAAAAGAAATTGTGGACATAGATTTCAGCTTGAGATTTACTGGCCGTTTGTTGTGCTCTTTTTACAAGTTACTTTCTAATTAGCTAATATAAAATTATCTGAAAAATAAATTATTTTTAAATTTTGCACGTAAATTGAAAAACATTTGATATGTGAAAAGACTTTTTTAAAAAAAAAATTAAGATATTGTATTTATTTTTAGAATTAGTTAGAAGATAATTTTGAAATTGCATATCAAATGTTATAAAAGTCAAAGGAAAAGTGACTTTATAATAATAAAATTTTTAAAATGTGACTAATAAAAAGGCTGGAATGAGTATTTCAAAACTGAAAAGTTGCTAAATTTCAGTTTAATGAAAATTGAGATTTAAATTTAGGATAAAACATAATTGTATATTTAGCTTTTAGTATACTTTTTCTGAGTTTTTTTTTTTAAATTTTGCTTAATCCAAAATATAAGGCATTGAGAAGTTATATATTTTTTTAAATGACATTATCTTTTATGAGGTAATTAATGATAATGTTTTGAATAAGTCAAATGTTATATATTTATTACACTTAATATCATCATTAGAATTGTGTGAATTTTTTTAAAAAAAAATTTAAATATTTTTTAAAAATAATTAATTAACAATAATTTAAAGAATAAATCTTAAAATACTTTTTTTTTTATTTTAATGATAGTTAGCTACAAGGCTGGTCTCTAGCTGTGCCCCTTAGCCTTAAGCCATACAAGTAGTCAAATATAGAGTATAAGTTCAGAGATTTTTTTTTTTTGGTTAAACATCATTAACGGGATTAGGTTAAAAAAACATGAGTAATGGGAGTATTAGGGTTTTTTTGAAAATATTTTTATTTTATTATTTTAATAGTTGTTGCTTTATAAAACATATTTTGAAAATAAAAAATAATTAAAATAAGCGTTTTTCACATTTTTCCTTATTTTCTAGAACACTAATATTAGAATATCTAAAAAAATATTTCTGTTTTTCTATTTTTTAAAATAAAATTTAATTTTTTATAAAATATTTTTTAAAAACACATCATCAAATAATTTTTTTAAAAAATAATAAAAAACTATTTTTAAAATAAGTTGACAGATGCCTAACTTGTTAGGTTTCTCTTTAGTGTGGTCATGTTCTTTGCGTGGGTGTGTTTTTAACTCTAACATGGAAGTTTAGGCCTAGGAGCAGAACTGGCCTGAAAAGATAGTTTCTTTTTTAGGTACATGAAAATATGGATTTTAAATAGTAAGTATATATGATATATTGATGATGATAATTTAAGTTTTTAAATAGTTATAGTAACCAATTTTGTTTAAATTTTTATAATTAAATACCATTATTGAATAAATTATAAATAATTATATAATATATAATATCTAGTAAAATAATTTAAATATGTGAATAAAATTACTCATACAAATACTCCATTTGGTCCTTGACTAAAGTAAATTGCATCAACTTCATGCTCATTAAGAAATTATAATTATATCTTATTAAGTGTTGAAAAAGTATGTAACTTCTCAATTTTGTCATTTTTGTAATGAAAGAACCATAATAAATTTCTCCTTAGGAATTCAAACCATAATAAATATATAAAGGGTAAAATAAAAAAGAAAATCAATTATTCTAATTTTACTAAACCATGTCCATTCTAATTTACAAGATATGTTAGAGGTGATTTTGTATTTAAAAATATAAAATATTTTGATAAAAATAAGTTTTGTTAGTCATACTTGTTTTGATACTACCCTTCACTCCTCATTATATTTCCTTCTTTTTCTCTATTTAATGTTTCACAAATAAGGTTATATTAAATATATTTCTAAAAATTTTTATTTGTTTTTTTTAAAATAAAATTATAAAATATATTTAATAAGTTTTATTAATATACATAATTTTATAAAAAAATATTTTATTAACTAGTACAAAAGAAATTCCAACAAGTACTATTTTTTTTCTATCTCATATAAAAAATCGGAATTACCCAGGTTGGAACTTGAAAGGGTAGAAAGTGGAAACTGTTTAGTGATTAGTACCCGCGCTTCTACTTGAATGGTCCACAATCCGACATACATAATAGGTTATTAATATTGATTGATTATTTTATGTTGATTGTTAACTAACCCTAGCAACAATAATGACTTTCCCTTTAATAACCACCTCTTACTTAAACTTCCCTTCCTTTGCAAATTCCAAATTATATTGTAATTAGAAATAATTAATTAATTCTATCTCCAATCTCAAATATAAAGCACAAATACATGCTACTATATCAATAAAAATAAAACTACTTCATTTATTTTAATTTATAAGATATTTTTAAAAAATATTTGACGTTCTAAAATATAAGATATTTTAATATAATAAAGTTTCATTAACTATATTTTTTAATATTACTCTTTTTATTATATATATATATTGTTTTTTAATATTCTTTCTTAAATGTAAATCGCAACATCCAATTGAACGAGTTTGTTATCAACTGTTGTTTTTTTTTTAGAAGAATTTCAGTTAAGGATTAAGTGAGAGACCTAATTTTAGGTGGATCTAAAAATGTTATGAAATTTTAAATCAATTCAGAAGAGAAAAGTTAAAAGAATTTTAACAGTGAAAAGATCAAAATGCTCTTCATCTATTATGCAAGATTATTAGTTATTAATTTTCTTACCTCATTTATTAATTTATGAATATGAGTTGCAAGTTACATAAGTTGACATGTCAATAATTATATAAAACTTGACATTAATTTTTAATCATAAGTAGCAACATCAGTTGTTGAATTGTCAACTTCACATTTTAATTGTTTAATATCAGTTGTAAATTATTGACAAGTCTTGTAATTTATTAACATCAATTATAAATTACTGACAGGTCTTGTAATTTATAACTAATGTTAGTAAATTAACAAGTAAAATTAATAAATTAATAACTAATGTTACTGATTGTTTGACAAATAGATGTAATTTACAAATAATATTAGTAAATTAACAAATGCAGTAAGAAAATTAATAATCAGCGATTCTGTATAATACATGAGGGCATTTTAATCTTATCACCGTCAAAATCTTTTTGACTTTTCTCTCATGAATTGAACTAAAATTTTAAAATATTTTTAAACTCATTTAAAAATTAAATTTATTTTATGATCATTAACTGAAATCTTCCTCTTTTTGTGTTTGGGCCCCTTCTTTGTTGGGCAGGCTGCAAATCATTCAAGTGAACTTAATCATAAATAATCCTTTATAGTAAAGTAAACAGTTAAATAGATTAAAAAAATTTAAACATGTGATTATATAATAAATAGAAAAAAAAAATAAACCTAAAATTATTTGACAAATAAAAATGGATGACTTCATGAATTCACAATATGCGAATGCTTCCGATGCCAACACCAAAATTAAAACATAATTGACATTTAGATGAATATCAAAGAACCACAGCATAACAGTATTAAAAAATTAAAAAAAATTATATACTATTAACCTTATATATTTTAAAATATTTATTTTTAATTAAATAAGATTGTGTTTATTAGTTATAGATTATTTATTATATAATAAAATCTTATTATTCATATGATTAATACATCAAATCACTTTCTTTTTTTAATTGAATAAAACTATATAAATATATAAAACTAAAGACATAAATACTGTCTAAA